>NC_091160.1:15901210-15941210 GCF_040958095.1 Procambarus clarkii
AGATTGTTAATCTTCACTTGTGCTTTATGCAAGTATAGGCTTCTAAGCTGGACACGAGTTCTCTCACATTGACAGTGGCTTGACGAAAAATGCAGACTAACCCAACACTCATCAGGTGCCCTCGGGAGGTGGAGATATTTGAGATGTATATATATCTCGAAGTCTCTACTTCTTTTGTAGGGTCTGATGGTGTAGTGGGTTAAAGCATACTAGTTATGGCAGCTACTGGAAGGTAGTTGTGCTTTCTGGGTTCGAGTCCCACTGGTGGGTGTTGTCCAAAGATTGTTAATCTTCACTTGTGGTTTATGCAAGTATAGGCTTTATAAGCTGGACACGAGTTCTCTCACATGGACAGTGGCTTGACGAAAAATGCAGACTAACCCCACACTCATCTGGTGCCCTCGGGAGGTGGAGATATTTGAGATGTATATATATCTCGAAGTCTCTACTTCTTTTGTAGGGTCTGATGGTGTAGTGGGTTAAAGCATACTAGTTATGGCAGCTACTGAAAGGTAGTTGTGCTTTCTGGGTTCGAGTCCCACTGGTGGGTGTTGTCCAAAGATTGTTTATCTTCACTTGTGGTTTATGCAAGTATAGGCTTATAAGCTGGACACGAGTTCTCTCACATTGACAGTGGCTTGACGAAAAATGCAGACTAACCCCACACTCATCTGGTGCCCTCGGGAGGTGGAGATATTTGAGATGTATATATATCTCGAAGTCTCTACTTCTTTTGTAGGGTCTGATGGTGTAGTGGGTTAAAGCATACTAGTTATGGCAGCTACTGGAAGGTAGTTGTGCTTTCTGGGTTCGAGTCCCACTGGTGGGTGTTGTCCAAAGATTGTTAATCTTCAATTGTGGTTTATGCAAGTATTGGCTTATAAGCTGGACACGAGTTCTCTCACATTGACAGTGGCTTGACGAAAAATGCAGACTAACCCCACACTCATCTGGTGCCCTCGGGAGGTGGAGATATTTGAGATGTATATATATCTCAAAGTCTCTACTTCTTTTGTAGGGTCTGATGGTGTAGTGGGTTAAAGCATACTAGTTATGGCAGCTACTGGAAGGTAGTTGTTCTTTCTGGGTTCGAGTCCCACTGGTGGGTGTTGTCCGAAGATTGTTAATCTTCACTTGTGGTTTATGCAAGTATAGGCTTATAAGCTGGACACGAGTTCTCTCAAATGACATTGGCTTGACGAAAAATGCAGACTAACCCCACACTCATCTGGTGCCCTCGGGAGGTGAAGATATTTGAGATGTATATATATCTCGAAGTCTCTACTTCTTTTGTAGGGTCTGATGGTGTAGTGGGTTAAAGCATACTAGTTATGGCAGCTACTGGAAGGTAGTTGTGCTTTCTGGGTTCGAGTCCCACTGGTGGGTGTTGTCCGAAGATTGTTAATCTTCACTTGTGGTTTATGCAAGTAAAGGCTTATAAGCTGGACACGAGTTCTCTCAAATGACATTGGCTTGACGAAAAATGCAGACTAACCCCACACTCATCTGGTGCCCTCAGGAGGTGAAGATATTTGAGATGTATATATATCTCGAAGTCTCTACTTCTTTTGTAGGGTCTGATGGTGTAGTGGGTTAAAGCATACTAGTTATGGCAGCTACTGGAAGGTAGTTGTGCTTTCTGGGTTCGAGTCCCACTGGTGGGTGTTGTCCAAAGATTGTTAATCTTCACTTGTGGTTTATGCAAGTATAGGCTTATAAGCTGGACACGAGTTCTCTCACATTGACAGTGGCTTGACGAAAAATGCAGACTAACCCCACACTCATCTGGTGCCCTCGGGAGGTGGAGATATTTGAGATGTATATATATCTCGAAGTCTCTACTTCTTTTGTAGGGTCTGATGGTGTAGTGGGTTAAAGCATACTAGTTATGGCAGCTACTGGAAGGTAGTTGTGCTTTCTGGGTTCGAGTCCCAGTGGTGGGTGTTGTCCAAAGATTGTTAATCTTCACTTGTGGTTTATGCAAGTATAGGCTTATAAGCTGGACACGAATTCTCTCATATTAACAGTGGCTTGACAAAAAATGCAGACTAACCCCACACTCATCTGGTGCCCTCGGGAGGTGGAGATATTTGAGATGTATATATATCTCGAAGTCTCCTTCTTTTCTAGGGTCTGATGGTGTAGTGGGTTAAAGCATACTAGTTATGGCAGCTACTGGAAGGTAGTTGTGCTTTCTGGGTTCGAGTCCCACTGGTGGGTGTTGTCCAAAGATTGTTAATCTTCACTTGTGCTTTATGCAAGTATAGGCTTATAAGCTGGACACGAGTTCTCTCACATTGACAGTGGCTTGACGAAAAATGCAGACTAACCCAACACTCATCAGGTGCCCTCGGGAGGTGGAGATATTTGAGATGTATATATATCTCGAAGTCTCTACTTCTTTTGTAAAGGTCTGATGGTGTAGTGGGTTAAAGCATACTAGTTATGGCAGCTACTGGAAGGTAGTTGTGCTTTCTGGGTTCGAGTCCCACTGGTGGGTGTTGTCCAAAGATTGTTAATCTTCACTTGTGGTTTATGCAAGTATAGGCTTTTAAGCTGGACACGAGTTCTCTCACATTGACAGTGGCTTGACGAAAAATGCAGACTAACCCCACACTCATCTGGTGCCCTCGGGAGGTGGAGATATTTGAGATGTATATATATCTCGAAGTCTCTACTTCTTTTGTAGGGTCTGATGGTGTAGTGGGTTAAAGCATACTAGTTATGGCAGCTACTGAAAGGTAGTTGTGCTTTCTGGGTTCGAGTCCCACTGGTGGGTGTTGTCCAAAGATTGTTTATCTTCACTTGTGGTTTATGCAAGTATAGGCTTATAAGCTGGACACGAGTTCTCTCACATTGACAGTGGCTTGACGAAAAATGCAGACTAACCCCACACTCATCTGGTGCCCTCGGGAGGTGGAGATATTTGAGATGTATATATATCTCGAAGTCTCTACTTCTTTTGTAGGGTCTGATGGTGTAGTGGGTTAAAGCATACTAGTTATGGCAGCTACTGGAAGGTAGTTGTGCTTTCTGGGTTCGAGTCCCTCTGGTGGGTGTTGTCCAAAGATTGTTAATCTTCACTTGTGGTTTATGCAAGTATAGGCTTATAAGCTGGACACGAGTTCTCTCACATTGACAGTGGCTTGACGAAAAATGCAGACTAACCCCACACTCATCTGGTGCCCTCGGGAGGTGGAGATATTTGAGATGTATATATATCTTGAAGTCTCTACTTCTTTTGTAGGGTCTGATGGTGTAGTGGGTTAAAGCATACTAGTTATGGCAGCTACTGGAAGGTAGTTGTGCTTTCTGGGTTCGAGTCCCACTGGTGGGTGTTGTCCAAAGATTGTTAATCTTCACTTGTGGTTTATGCAAGTATAGGCTTATAAGCTGGACACGAGTTCTCTCACATTGACAGTGGCTTGACGAAAAATGCAGACTAACCCCACACTCATCTGGTGCCCTCGGGAGGTGGAGATATTTGAGATGTATATATATCTCGAAGTCTCTACTTCTTTTGTAGGGTCTGATGGTGTAGTGGGTTAAAGCATACTAGTTATGGCAGCTACTGGAAGGTAGTTGTGCTTTCTGGGTTCGAGTCCCACTGGTGGGTGTTGTCCAAAGATTGTTAATCTTCAATTGTGGTTTATGCAAGTATAGGCTTATAAGCTGGACACGAGTTCTCTCACATTGACAGTGGCTTGACGAAAAATGCAGACTAACCCCACACTCATCTGGTGCCCTCGGGAGGTGGAGATATTTGAGATGTATATATATCTCGAAGTCTCTACTTCTTTTGTAGGGTCTGATGGTGTAGTGGGTTAAAGCATACTAGTTATGGCAGCTACTGAAAGGTAGTTGTGCTTTCTGGGTTCGAGTCCCACTGGTGGGTGTTGTCCAAAGATTGTTTATCTTCACTTGTGGTTTATGCAAGTATAGGCTTATAAGCTGGACACGAGTTCTCTCACATTGACAGTGGCTTGACGAAAAATGCAGACTAACCCCACACTCATCTGGTGCCCTCGGGAGGTGGAGATATTTGAGATGTATATATATCTCGAAGTCTCTACTTCTTTTGTAGGGTCTGATGGTGTAGTGGGTTAAAGCATACTAGTTATGGCAGCTACTGGAAGGTAGTTGTGCTTTCTGGGTTCGAGTCCCACTGGTGGGTGTTGTCCAAAGATTGTTAATCTTCAATTGTGGTTTATGCAAGTATTGGCTTATAAGCTGGACACGAGTTCTCTCACATTGACAGTGGCTTGACGAAAAATGCAGACTAACCCCACACTCATCTGGTGCCCTCGGGAGGTGGAGATATTTGAGATGTATATATATCTCGAAAGTCTCTACTTCTTTTGTAGGGTCTGATGGTGTAGTGGGTTAAAGCATACTAGTTATGGCAGCTACTGGAAGGTAGTTGTGCTTTCTGGGTTCGAGTCCCACTGGTGGGTGTTGTCCGAAGATTGTTAATCTTCACTTGTGGTTTATGCAAGTATAGGCTTATAAGCTGGACACGAGTTCTCTCAAATTGACATTGGCTTGACGAAAAATGCAGACTAACCCCACACTCATCTGGTGCCCTCGGGAGGTGAAGATATTTGAGATGTATATATATCTCGAAGTCTCTACTTCTTTTGTAGGGTCTGATGGTGTAGTGGGTTAAAGCATACTAGTTATGGCAGCTACTGGAAGGTAGTTGTGCTTTCTGGGTTCGAGTCCCACTGGTGGGTGTTGTCCGAAGATTGTTAATCTTCACTTGTGGTTTATGCAAGTATAGGCTTATAAGCTGGACACGAGTTCTCTCACATTGACAGTGGCTTGACGAAAAATGCAGACTAACCCCACACTCATCTGGTGCCCTCAGGGAGGTGAAGATATTTGAGATGTATATATATCTCGAAGTCTCTACTTCTTTTGTAGGGTCTGATGGTGTAGTGGGTTAAAGCATACTAGTTATGGCAGCTACTGGAAGGTAGTTGTGCTTTCTGGGTTCGAGTCCCACTGGTGGGTGTTGTCCAAAGATTGTTAATCTTCACTTGTGGTTTATGCAAGTATAGGCTTATAAGCTGGACACGAGTTCTCTCACATTGACAGTGGCTTGACGAAAAATGCAGACTAACCCCACACTCATCTGGTGCCCTCGGGAGGTGGAGATATTTGAGATGTATATATATCTCGAAGTCTCTACTTCTTTTGTAGGGTCTGATGGTGTAGTGGGTTAAAGCATACTAGTTATGGCAGCTACTGGAAGGTAGTTGTGCTTTCTGGGTTCGAGTCCCAGTGGTGGGTGTTGTCCAAAGATTGTTAATCTTCACTTGTGGTTTATGCAAGTATAGGCTTATAAGCTGGACACGAAGTTCTCTCATATTAACAGTGGCTTGACGAAAAATGCAGACTAACCCCACACTCATCTGGTGCCCTCGGGAGGTGGAGATATTTGAGATGTATATATATCTCGAAGTCTCCTTCTTTTCTAGGGTCTGATGGTGTAGTGGGTTAAAGCATACTAGTTATGGCAGCTACTGGAAGGTAGTTGTGCTTTCTGGGTTCGAGTCCCACTGGTGGGTGTTGTCCAAAGATTGTTAATCTTCACTTGTGCTTTATGCAAGTATAGGCTTATAAGCTGGACACGAGTTCTCTCACATTGACAGTGGCTTGACGAAAAATGCAGACTAACCCAACACTCATCAGGTGCCCTCGGGAGGTGGAGATATTTGAGATGTATATATATCTCGAAGTCTCTACTTCTTTTGTAAAGTCTGATGGTGTAGTGGGTTAAAGCATACTAGTTATGGCAGCTACTGGAAGGTAGTTGTGCTTTCTGGGTTCGAGTCCCACTGGTGGGTGTTGTCCAAAGATTGTTAATCTTCACTTGTGGTTTATGCAAGTATAGGCTTTTAAGCTGGACACGAGTTCTCTCACATTGACAGTGGCTTGACGAAAAATGCAGACTAACCCCACACTCATCTGGTGCCCTCGGGAGGTGGAGATATTTGAGATGTATATATATCTCGAAGTCTCTACTTCTTTTGTAGGGTCTGATGGTGTAGTGGGTTAAAGCATACTAGTTATGGCAGCTACTGAAAGGTAGTTGTGCTTTCTGGGTTCGAGTCCCACTGGTGGGTGTTGTCCAAAGATTGTTTATCTTCACTTGTGGTTTATGCAAGTATAGGCTTATAAGCTGGACACGAGTTCTCTCACATTGACAGTGGCTTGACGAAAAATGCAGACTAACCCCACACTCATCTGGTGCCCTCGGGAGGTGGAGATATTTGAGATGTATATATATCTCGAAGTCTCTACTTCTTTTGTAGGGTCTGATGGTGTAGTGGGTTAAAGCATACTAGTTATGGCAGCTACTGGAAGGTAGTTGTGCTTTCTGGGTTCGAGTCCCTCTGGTGGGTGTTGTCCAAAGATTGTTAATCTTCACTTGTGGTTTATGCAAGTATAGGCTTATAAGCTGGACACGAGTTCTCTCACATTGACAGTGGCTTGACGAAAAATGCAGACTAACCCCACACTCATCTGGTGCCCTCGGGAGGTGGAGATATTTGAGATGTATATATATCTTGAAGTCTCTACTTCTTTTGTAGGGTCTGATGGTGTAGTGGGTTAAAGCATACTAGTTATGGCAGCTACTGGAAGGTAGTTGTGCTTTCTGGGTTCGAGTCCCACTGGTGGGTGTTGTCCAAAGATTGTTAATCTTCACTTGTGGTTTATGCAAGTATAGGCTTATAAGCTGGACACGAGTTCTCTCACATTGACAGTGGCTTGACGAAAAATGCAGACTAACCCCACACTCATCTGGTGCCCTCGGGAGGTGGAGATATTTGAGATGTATATATATCTCGAAGTCTCTACTTCTTTTGTAGGGTCTGATGGTGTAGTGGGTTAAAGCATACTAGTTATGGCAGCTACTGGAAGGTAGTTGTGCTTTCTGGGTTCGAGTCCCACTGGTGGGTGTTGTCCAAAGATTGTTAATCTTCAATTGTGGTTTATGCAAGTATAGGCTTATAAGCTGGACACGAGTTCTCTCACATTGACAGTGGCTTGACGAAAAATGCAGACTAACCCCACACTCATCTGGTGCCCTCGGGAGGTGGAGATATTTGAGATGTATATATATCTCGAAGTCTCTACTTCTTTTGTAGGGTCTGATGGTGTAGTGGGTTAAAGCATACTAGTTATGGCAGCTACTGGAAGGTAGTTGTTCTTTCTGGGTTCGAGTCCCACTGGTGGGTGTTGTCCGAAGATTGTTAATCTTCACTTGTGGTTTATGCAAGTATAGGCTTATAAGCTGGACACGAGTTCTCTCAAATGACATTGGCTTGACGAAAAATGCAGACTAACCCCACACTCATCTGGTGCCCTCGGGAGGTGAAGATATTTGAGATGTATATATATCTCGAAGTCTCTACTTCTTTTGTAGGGTCTGATGGTGTAGTGGGTTAAAGCATACTAGTTATGGCAGCTACTGGAAGGTAGTTGTGCTTTCTGGGTTCGAGTCCCACTGGTGGGTGTTGTCCAAAGATTGTTAATCTTCACTTGTGGTTTATGCAAGTATAGGCTTATAAGCTGGACACGAGTTCTCTCACATTGACAGTGGCTTGACGAAAAATGCAGACTAACCCCACACTCATCTGGTGCCCTCGGGAGGTGGAGATATTTGAGATGTATATATATCTCGAAGTCTCTACTTCTTTTGTAGGGTCTGATGGTGTAGTGGGTTAAAGCATACTAGTTATGGCAGCTACTGGAAGGTAGTTGTGCTTTCTGGGTTCGAGTCCCAGTGGTGGGTGTTGTCCAAAGATTGTTAATCTTCACTTGTGGTTTATGCAAGTATAGGCTTATAAGCTGGACACGAGTTCTCTCATATTGACAGTGGCTTGACGAAAAATGCAGACTAACCCCACACTCATTTGGTGCCCTCGGGAGGTGGAGATATTTGAGATGTATATATATCTCGAAGTCTCTACTTCTTTTGTAGGGTCTGATGGTGTAGTGGGTTAAAGCATACTAGTTATGGCAGCTACTGGAAGGTAGTTGTGCTTTCTGGGTTCGAGTCCCACTGGTGGGTGTTGTCCAAAGATTGTTAATCTTCACTTGTGCTTTATGCAAGTATAGGCTTATAAGCTGGACACGAGTTCTCTCACATTGATAGTGGCTTGACGAAAAATGCAGACTAACCCAACACTCATCAGGTGCCCTCGGAAGGTGGAGATATTTGAGATGTATAAATATCTCGAAGTCTCTACTTCTTTTGTAGGGTCTGATGGTGTAGTGGGTTAAAGCATATTAGTTATGGCAGCTACTGGAAGGTAGTTGTGCTTTCTGGGTTCAAGTCCCACTGGTGGGTGTTGTCCAAAGATTGTTAATCTTCACTTGTGGTTTATGCAAGTATAGGCTTTTAAGCTGGACACGAGTTCTCTCACATTGACAGTGGCTTGACGAAAAATGCAGACTAACCCCACACTCATCTGGTGCCCTCGGGAGGTGGAGATATTTGAGATGTATATATATCTCGAAGTCTCTACTTCTTTTGTAGGGTCTGATGGTGTAGTGGGTTAAAGCATACTAGTTATGGCAGCTACTGGAAGGTAGTTGTGCTTTCTGGGTTTGAGTCCCACTGGTGGGTGTTGTTCAAAGATTGTTAATCTTCCCTTGTGGTTTATGCAAGTATAGGCTTATAAGCTGGACACGAGTTCTCTCACATTGACAGTGGCTTGACGAAAAATGCAGACTAACCCCACACTCATCTGGTGCCCTCGGGAGGTGGAGATATTTGAGATGTATATATATCTCGAAGTCTCTACTTCTTTTGTAGGGTCTGATGGTGTAGTGGGTTAAAGCATACTAGTTATGGCAGCTACTGGAAGGTAGTTGTGCTTTCTGGGTTCGAGTCCCAGTGGTGGGTGTTGTCCAAAGATTGTTAATCTTCACTTGTGGTTTATGCAAGTATAGGCTAATAAGCTGGACACGAATTCTCTCATATTAACAGTGGCTTGACAAAAAATGCAGACTAACCCCACACTCATCTGGTGCCCTCGGGAGGTGGAGATATTTGAGATGTATATATATCTCGAAGTCTCCTTCTTTTCTAGGGTCTGATGGTGTAGTGGGTTAAAGCATACTAGTTATGGCAGCTACTGGAAGGTAGTTGTGCTTTCTGGGTTCGAGTCCCACTGATGGGTGTTGTCCAAAGATTGTTAATCTTCACTTGTGCTTTATGCAAGTATAGGCTTATAAGCTGGACACGAGTTCTCTCACATTGACAGTGGCTTGACGAAAAATGCAGACTAACCCCACACTCATCTGGTGCCCTCGGGAGGTGGAGATATTTGAGATGTATATATATCTCGAAGTCTCTACTTCTTTTGTAGGGTATGATGGTGTAGTGGGTTAAAGCATACTAGTTATGGCAGCTACTGGAAGGTAGTTGTGCTTTCTGGGTTCGAGTCCCAGTGGTGGGTGTTGTCCAAAGATTGTTAATCTTCACTTGTGGTTTATGCAAGTATAGGCTTATAAGCTGGACACGAGTTCTCTCATATTGACAGTGGCTTGACGAAAAATGCAGACTAACCCCACACTCATCTGGTGCCCTCGGGAGGTGGAGATATTTGAGATGTATATATATCTCGAAGTCTCTACTTCTTTTGTAGGGTCTGATGGTGTAGTGGGTTAAAGCATACTAGTTATGGCAGCTACTGGAAGGTAGTTGTGCTTTCTGGGTTCGAGTCCCACTGGTTGGTGTTGTCCAAAGATTGTTAATCTTCACTTGTGCTTTATGCAAGTATAGGCTTATAAGCTGGACACGAGTTCTCTCACATTGACAGTGGCTTGACGAAAAATGCAGACTAACCCAACACTCATCAGGTGCCCTCGGGAGGTGGAGATATTTGAGATGTATATATATCTCGAAGTCTCTACTTCTTTTGTAGGGTCTGATGGTGTAGTGGGTTAAAGCATACTAGTTATGGCAGCTACTGGAAGGTAGTTGTGCTTTCTGGGTTCGAGTCCCACTGGTGGGTGTTGTCCAAAGATTGTTAATCTTCCCTTGTGGTTTATGCAAGTATAGGCTTATAAGCTGGACACGAGTTCTCTCACATTGACAGTGGCTTGACGAAAAATGCAGACTAACCCCACACTCATCTGGTGCCCTTGGGAGGTGGAGATATTTGAGATGTGTATATATCTCGAAGTCTCTACTTCTTTTGTAGGGTCTGATGGTGTAGTGGGTTAAAGCATACTAGTTATGGCAGCTACTGGAAGGTAGTTGTGCTTTCTGGTTTCGAGTCCCACTGGTGGGTGTTGTCCAAAGATTGTTAATCTTCACTTGTGGTTTATGCAAGTATAGGCTTTTAAGCTGGACACGAGTTCTCTCACATTGACAGTGGCTTGACGAAAAATGCAGACTAACCCCACACTCATCTGGTGCCCTCGGGAGGTGGAGATATTTGAGATGTATATATATCTCGAAGTCTCTACTTATTTTGTAGGGTCTGATGGTGTAGTGGGTTAAAGCATACTAGTTATGGCAGCTACTAGAAGGTAGTTGTGCTTTCTGGGTTCGAGTCCCACTGGTGGGTGTTGTCCAAAGATTGTTAATCTTCACTTGTGCTTTATGCAAGTATAGGCTTATAAGCTGGACACGAGTTCTCTCACATTGACAGTGGCTTGACGAAAAATGCAGACTAACCCAACACTCATCAGGTGCCCTCGGGAGGTGGAGATATTTGAGATGTATATATATCTCGAAGTCTCTACTTCTTTTGTAGGGTCTGATGGTGTAGTGGGTTAAAGCATACTAGTTATGGCAGCTACTGGAAGGTAGTTGTGCTTTCTGGGTTCGAATCCCACTGGTGGGTGTTGTCCAAAGATTGTTAATCTTCACTTGTGGTTTATGCAAGTATAGGCTTTTAAACTGGACACGAGTTCTCTCACATTGACAGTGGCTTGACGAAAAATGCAGACTAACCCCACACTCATCTGGTGCCCTCGGGAGGTGGAGATATTTGAGATGTATATATATCTCGAAGTCTCTACTTCTTTTGTAGGGTCTGATGGTGTAGTGGGTTAAAGCATACTAGTTATGGCAGCTACTGGAAGGTAGTTGTGCTTTCTGGGTTCGAGTCCCACTGGTGGGTGTTGTCCAAAGATTGTTAATCTTCCCTTGTGGTTTATGCAAGTATAGGCTTATAAGCTGGACACGAGTTCTCTCACATTGACAGTGGCTTGACGAAAAATGCAGACTAACCCCACACTCATCTGGTGCCCTCGGGAGGTGGAGATATTTGAGATGTATATATATCTCGAAGTCTCTACTTCTTTTGTAGGGTCTGATGGTGTAGTGGGTTAAAGCATACTAGTTATGGCAGCTACTGGAAGGTAGTTGTGCTTTCTGGGTTCGAGTCCCAGTGGTGGGTGTTGTCCAAAGATTGTTAATCTTCACTTGTGGTTTATGCAAGTATAGGCTTATAAGCTGGACACGAGTTCTCTCATATTGACATTGGCTTGACGAAAAATGCAGACTAACCCCACACTCATCTGGTGCCCTCGGGAGGTGGAGATATTTGAGATGTATATATATCTCGAAGTCTCTACTTCTTTTGTAGGGTCTGATGGTGTAGTGGGTTAAAGCATACTAGTTATGGCAGCTACTGGAAGGTAGTTGTGCTTTCTGGGTTCGAGTCCCACTGGTTGGTGTTGTCCAAAGATTGTTAATCTTCACTTGTGCTTTATGCAAGTATAGGCTTATAAGCTGGACACGAGTTCTCTCACATTGACAGTGGCTTGACGAAAAATGCAGACTAACCCCACACTCATCTGGTGCCCTCGGGAGGTGGAGATATTTGAGATGTATATATATCTCGAAGTCTCTACTTCTTTTGTAGGGTCTGATGGTGTAGTGGGTTAAAGCATACTAGTTATGGCAGCTACTGGAAGGTAGTTGTGCTTTCTGGGTTCGAGTCCCAGTGGTGGGTGTTGTCCAAAGATTGTTAATCTTCACTTGTGGTTTATGCAAGTATAGGCTTATAAGCTGGACACGAGTTCTCTCATATTGACAGTGGCTTGACGAAAAATGCAGACTAACCCCACACTCATCTGGTGCCCTCGGGAGGTGGAGATATTTGAGATGTATATATATCTCGAAGTCTCTACTTCTTTTGTAGGGTCTGATGGTGTAGTGGGTTAAAGCATACTAGTTATGGCAGCTACTGGAAGGTAGTTGTGCTTTCTGGGTTCGAGTCCCACTGGTTGGTGTTGTCCAAAGATTGTTAATCTTCACTTGTGCTTTATGCAAGTATAGGCTTATAAGCTGGACACGAGTTCTCTCACATTGACAGTGGCTTGACGAAAAATGCAGACTAACCCAACACTCATCAGGTGCCCTCGGGAGGTGGAGATATTTGAGATGTATATATATCTCGAAGTCTCTACTTCTTTTGTAGGGTCTGATGGTGTAGTGGGTTAAAGCATACTAGTTATGGCAGCTACTGGAAGGTAGTTGTGCTTTCTGGGTTCGAGTCCCACTGGTGGGTGTTGTCCAAAGATTGTTAATCTTCCCTTGTGGTTTATGCAAGTATAGGCTTATAAGCTGGACACGAGTTCTCTCACATTGACAGTGGCTTGACGAAAAATGCAGACTAACCCCACACTCATCTGGTGCCCTTGGGAGGTGGAGATATTTGAGATGTGTATATATCTCGAAGTCTCTACTTCTTTTGTAGGGTCTGATGGTGTAGTGGGTTAAAGCATACTAGTTATGGCAGCTACTGGAAGGTAGTTGTGCTTTCTGGTTTCGAGTCCCACTGGTGGGTGTTGTCCAAAGATTGTTAATCTTCACTTGTGGTTTATGCAAGTATAGGCTTTTAAGCTGGACACGAGTTCTCTCACATTGACAGTGGCTTGACGAAAAATGCAGACTAACCCCACACTCATCTGGTGCCCTCGGGAGGTGGAGATATTTGAGATGTATATATATCTCGAAGTCTCTACTTATTTTGTAGGGTCTGATGGTGTAGTGGGTTAAAGCATACTAGTTATGGCAGCTACTGGAAGGTAGTTGTGCTTTCTGGGTTCGAGTCCCACTGGTGGGTGTTGTCCAAAGATTGTTAATCTTCACTTGTGCTTTATGCAAGTATAGGCTTATAAGCTGGACACGAGTTCTCTCACATTGACAGTGGCTTGACGAAAAATGCAGACTAACCCAACACTCATCAGGTGCCCTCGGGAGGTGGAGATATTTGAGATGTATATATATCTCGAAGTCTCTACTTCTTTTGTAGGGTCTGATGGTGTAGTGGGTTAAAGCATACTAGTTATGGCAGCTACTGGAAGGTAGTTGTGCTTTCTGGGTTCGAATCCCACTGGTGGGTGTTGTCCAAAGATTGTTAATCTTCACTTGTGGTTTATGCAAGTATAGGCTTTTAAACTGGACACGAGTTCTCTCACATTGACAGTGGCTTGACGAAAAATGCAGACTAACCCCACACTCATCTGGTGCCCTCGGGAGGTGGAGATATTTGAGATGTATATATATCTCGAAGTCTCTACTTCTTTTGTAGGGTCTGATGGTGTAGTGGGTTAAAGCATACTAGTTATGGCAGCTACTGGAAGGTAGTTGTGCTTTCTGGGTTCGAGTCCCACTGGTGGGTGTTGTCCAAAGATTGTTAATCTTCCCTTGTGGTTTATGCAAGTATAGGCTTATAAGCTGGACACGAGTTCTCTCACATTGACAGTGGCTTGACGAAAAATGCAGACTAACCCCACACTCATCTGGTGCCCTCGGGAGGTGGAGATATTTGAGATGTATATATATCTCGAAGTCTCTACTTCTTTTGTAGGGTCTGATGGTGTAGTGGGTTAAAGCATACTAGTTATGGCAGCTACTGGAAGGTAGTTGTGCTTTCTGGGTTCGAGTCCCAGTGGTGGGTGTTGTCCAAAGATTGTTAATCTTCACTTGTGGTTTATGCAAGTATAGGCTTATAAGCTGGACACGAGTTCTCTCATATTGACAGTGGCTTGACGAAAAATGCAGACTAACCCCACACTCATCTGGTGCCCTCGGGAGGTGGAGATATTTGAGATGTATATATATCTCGAAGTCTCTACTTCTTTTGTAGGGTCTGATGGTGTAGTGGGTTAAAGCATACTAGTTATGGCAGCTACTGGAAGGTAGTTGTGCTTTCTGGGTTCGAGTCCCACTGGTTGGTGTTGTCCAAAGATTGTTAATCTTCACTTGTGCTTTATGCAAGTATAGGCTTATAAGCTGGACACGAGTTCTCTCACATTGACAGTGGCTTGACGAAAAATGCAGACTAACCCAACACTCATCAGGTGCCCTCGGGAGGTGGAGATATTTGAGATGTATATATATCTCGAAGTCTCTACTTCTTTTGTAGGGTCTGATGGTGTAGTGGGTTAAAGCATACTAGTTATGGCAGCTACTGGAAGGTAGTTGTGCTTTCTGGGTTCGAGTCCCACTGGTGGGTGTTGTCCAAAGATTGTTAATCTTCCCTTGTGGTTTATGCAAGTATAGGCTTATAAGCTGGACACGAGTTCTCTCACATTGACAGTGGCTTGACGAAAAATGCAGACTAACCCCACACTCATCTGGTGCCCTTGGGAGGTGGAGATATTTGAGATGTGTATATATCTCGAAGTCTCTACTTCTTTTGTAGGGTCTGATGGTGTAGTGGGTTAAAGCATACTAGTTATGGCAGCTACTGGAAGGTAGTTGTGCTTTCTGGTTTCGAGTCCCACTGGTGGGTGTTGTCCAAAGATTGTTAATCTTCACTTGTGGTTTATGCAAGTATAGGCTTTTAAGCTGGACACGAGTTCTCTCACATTGACAGTGGCTTGACGAAAAATGCAGACTAACCCCACACTCATCTGGTGCCCTCGGGAGGTGGAGATATTTGAGATGTATATATATCTCGAAGTCTCTACTTATTTTGTAGGGTCTGATGGTGTAGTGGGTTAAAGCATACTAGTTATGGCAGCTACTGGAAGGTAGTTGTGCTTTCTGGGTTCGAGTCCCACTGGAGGGTGTTGTCCAAAGATTGTTAATCTTCACTTGTGCTTTATGCAAGTATAGGCTTATAAGCTGGACACGAGTTCTCTCACATTGACAGTGGCTTGACGAAAAATGCAGACTAACCCAACACTCATCAGGTGCCCTCGGGAGGTGGAGATATTTGAGATGTATATATATCTCGAAGTCTCTACTTCTTTTGTAGGGTCTGATGGTGTAGTGGGTTAAAGCATACTAGTTATGGCAGCTACTGGAAGGTAGTTGTGCTTTCTGGGTTCGAGTCCCACTGGTGGGTGTTGTCCAAAGATTGTTAATCTTCACTTGTGGTTTATGCAAGTATAGGCTTTTAAGCTGGACACGAGTTCTCTCACATTGACAGTGGCTTGACGAAAAATGCAGACTAACCCCACACTCATCTGGTGCCCTCGGGAGGTGGAGATATTTGAGATGTATATATATCTCGAAGTCACTACTTCTTTTGTAGGGTCTGATGGTGTAGTGGGTTAAAGCATACTAGTTATGGCAGCTACTGGAAGGTAGTTGTGCTTTCTGGGTTCGAGTCCCACTGGTGGGTGTTGTCCAAAGATTGTTAATCTTCCCTTGTGGTTTATGCAAGTATAGGCTTATAAGCTGGACACGAGTTCTCTCACATTGACAGTGGCTTGACGAAAAATGCAGACTAACCCCACACTCATCTGGTGCCCTCGGGAGGTGGAGATATTTGAGATGTATATATATCTCGAAGTCTCTACTTCTTTTGTAGGGTCTGATGGTGTAGTGGGTTAAAGCATACTAGTTATGGCAGCTACTGGAAGGTAGTTTTGCTTTCTGGGTTCGAGTCCCACTGGTGGGTGTTGTCCAAAGATTATATATATATATATATATATATATATATATATATATATATATATATATATATATATATATATATATATATATATATATATGTCGTACCTAGTAGCCAGAACGCACTTCTCAGCCTACTATTCAAGGCCCGATTTGCCTAATAAGCCAAGTTTTCTTGAAATAATATATTTTCTCAATTTTTTTTCTTATGAAATGATAAAACTGCCCATTTCATTATGTATGAGGTCAATTTTTTTTATTGGAGTTAAAATTAACGTAGATATATGACCGAACCTAACCAACCCTACCTAACCTAACCTAACCTATCTTTATAGGTTAGGTTAGGTTAGGTAGCCGAAAAAGTTAGGTTAGGTTAGGTTAGGTAGGTTAGGGTGTCGAAAAACAATTAATTCATGAAAACTTGGCTTATTAGGCAAATCGGGCCTTGCATAGTAGGCTGAGAAGTGCGTTCTGGCTACTAGGTACGACATATGTCTATATATATATATATATATATATATATATATATATATATATATATATATATATATATATATATATATTTATATATATATATATATATATATATATATATATATATATATATATATATATATATATATATATATATATTGTGACGGTAACGCGTTGGTGTTCGGCTGTTTCAAAAGCTAGGGGTATGGCCTCGTCACATATAGAAACAAAAAAGAGAAAATCTGGAACTTCGTCTGTGGTAAGGTAATGGGAAGACACACAAAACACAAGTAAATTTAACAATGAGATTTTAATTACGCTAGAAAAGCAAAACATGAATAAAATGGACATACAAAGTGTAACATAAAATTAATCAATCAAAATAATAGGAATAATCAAATGGCAAAATGAAAAGTTACGTTAAGACAAGTGAGTAATAACAAGTGAACAATATACAATCAGATATATATAGGTGCAGGAATATTGGCTTTAAGCTGCCACCTCTCTTAGTACACGTAAGCCAGAGCTTAGTCTACCAACGAGACGTGTTAACTTGTTGAAAGCACTGGATATTCTGAGGTCTGCAGGTCGTGGTGGCCCCAGACATCAGGTAGTGTGGCGGTGGAGGAGCAGGTGCGACTGACCACCAGCCAATCAGCGATGAGCAGGCGACGGACAGGTAGTTTAGTGGTTCGAGTGGCGGAGGCAAATCAGGTGTTCCTGGTGCTGAATACGTTTGCTCTCTGGCAAACCTGGGTGTTGTACTTGTTGATATTTCTTCCATATTAGTTGTATAGGGATGTATAGCGACGAACTTAGGAGGGAAGAGCAGGCTCAATCTCTCTTGAAGGAGATTACCGTCACAATATATATATATATATATATATATATATATATATATATATATATATATATATATATATATATATATATATATATATATATATATATATATATATATGTCGTACCTAGTAGCCAGAACGCACTTCTCTGCCTACTATACAAGGCCCGATTTGCCTAATAAGCCAAGTTTTCATGAATTAATTATTTTTCGACTACCTAACCTACCTAACCTAGCTGTTTCGTCTACCTAACCCAACCTAACCAATAAACATAGGTTAGGTTAGGTTAGGTAGGGTTGGTTAGGTTCGGTCATATATCTACGTTAATTTTAACTCCAATAAAAAAAATTTGACCTCATACATAATGAAATGGGTAGCTTTATCATTTCATAAGAAAAAAATTAGATAAAATATATTAATTCAGGAAAACTTGGCTTATTAGGCAAATCGGGTCTTGCATAGTAGGCTGAGAAGTGCATTCTGGCTACTAGGTACGACATATATATATATATATATATATATATATATATATATGTCGTACCTAGTAGCCAGAACTCACTTTTCAGCCTACAATGCAAGGCCCGATTTGCCTAATCAGCCAAGTTTTTATGAATTAATATATTTTCTCAAATTTTTTTCTTATGAAATGATAAAGCAACCTATTTCATTATGTAAGCGGTCAATTTTTTTTATTGGAGTTAAAATTAACGTAGATATATGACCGAACCTAACCAACCCTACCTAACCTAACCTAACCTATCTTTATAGGTTAGGTTTGGTTAGGAAGCCGAAAAAGTTAGGTTAGGTTAGGTTAGGTAGGTTAGGTAGTCGAAAAGCAATAAATTCATGAAAACTTGGCTTATTAGGCAAATCGGGCCATGCATAGTAGGCTCAGAAGTGAGTTCTGGCTACTAGGTACGACATATATATATATATATATATATATATATATATATATATATATATATATATATATATGTCGTACCTAGTAGCCAGAACTCACTTCTCAGCCTACTATTCAAGGCCCGATTTGCCTAATAAGCCAAGTTTTCCTGAATTAATATATTTACTATAATTTTTTTCTTATGAAATGATAAAGCAACCCTTTTCTCTATGTATGAGGTCAATTTCTTTTTATTGGAGGTAAAATTAACGTAGATATATGACCGAACCTAACCAACCCTACCTAACCTAACCTAACCTATATTTATAGGTAAGGTTAGGTTAGGTAGCCAAAAAAAGCTAGGTTAGGTTAGGTTAGGTAGGTTAGGTAGACGAAAAAACATTAATTCATGAAAACTTGGCTTATTAGGCAAATCGGGCCTTGAATAGTAGGCTGAGAAGTGCGTTCTGGCTATTAGGTACGACATATATATATATATATATATATATATATGTCGTACCTAGTAGCCAGAACTCACTTCTCAGTCTACTATGCAAGGCCCGATTTGCTTAATAAGCCAAGTTTTCATGAATTAATGTTTTTTCGTCTACCTAACCTACCTAACCTAACCTAACCTAGCTTTTTTTGGCTACCTAACCTAACCTTACCTATAAAGATACGTTAGGTTAGGTTAGGTAGGGTTGGTTAGGTTCGGTCATATATCTACGTTAATTTTAACTCCAATAAAAAAAAATTGACCTCATACATAGTGAAAACGGCAGCTTTATCATTTCATAATCCTATGTTGGTGGGCTTGGTATATACGTTGGTGCTTAAAGAGGTTCCTGTTTTTGTTATTAGTACATCCAAGAATGGCAGACTGTTTTATAATAACAAAAATATTTATAATATTTTATATAAAATATTATATATTTTTATAATAACAAAATAACAAATAACAAAAACAGGAACCTCTTTAAGCACCAACGTATATACCAAGCCCACCAACATAGGATTATGCCTGAACGGTAGAAGTGAGTGCCCCCAAAGATACAAAGCCAGTGTTCTCAATGCTTATATTCGTCGAGCGCTTACCCACTGCTCTGAATGGAGCAACGTGAGTAGAGAGTTTGAAAGAGTAACTCAGGTATTGGTGAACAACGGATATAGCAACGCGGAAATAAACGCTGCTATAAGAAGACACTTGGACCGTTGGTATAATTCAGAACCTAGAACAGAAACCACAACACCCCCAATAAAATTATATTACAAATCAACCATGCACAGTGAACATATAAAAGAGGAAAGAATAATGAAAGAAATAATCCGTAAAGGAGTAAAAAGCACTACTCCTAACCAAAACTAACCAAAACATAAACCTGATAATATTCTACAAAACCAAGAAGACTTCCGAACTCCTTATCAAAAACAGCCCGAAGCCGACGGAGAACCCTCTACAGCAGTCAAGCGTTGTATACATGTACACTTGCCCCCACGAAGGATGTAACCTTCAATGTAAGTACATAGGTATGACGTCGACCAAGCTGACGAGGCGTTTGACATGCCATCTTCAATCTGGTGCCCCTAGGAATCACATGAGACAAGCCCATGACATTACTCTAACAAGAGAAATGTTGAACAAGAATACTTGCATAATAGACAAAACCCAAGATTCAAGAAGATTACAAATTCTTGAGGCAATTCACATAAGAATAGAGCGACCTACCATGAACACCCAAATCACGGAACTATTTACTCTACCCACCATGAGAGTAAGGACAAGACAAGAACATATCGATGCCAACACAGAAGACAATGTCCAACATAACAGGCCAATTACACTGGATTAATCTTTGTGTTTAGATAGGAGATGCCTCGTATGGGCCAATAAGCCTTCTGCAGCCCCTACATTTATCCCTTATGTATCCCCCCCCCATGTTTTTCACCCTCATTGTATTATCACCTGACCTAATGCGGGTATAAAATCAACTAGTATTGTAAGATCTGTTCGCTTGAGAATGAACCATGGAGGTTCGAAACGTCGTGCAAATTATACAAATAAGTGTAATACACTCGTAAATAGTAAATCACTACATACTGATAGGTAAATAGGTAATACACTATATAGTAAATCACTTCTTTTCTTCACCTTAAAAGTACGAAAATGAGTTTTGGAGAACTCCTATTTCAATTAAGCCCTGATGCTAAGAAAATAGTTAGAGGGATAGAAGCCCTAAACCAGAAAATAATAAATACAGAATATGCGGTCATATTCAATGAAACATGTTTGAAAGAAAACCTGCTGCCAATATACACCAATATATATATATATACATATATATACATATATATATATATATATATATATATATATATATATATATATATATATATATATATATATATATATATATATATATATATATATATATTGTGACGATAATCTCCTTCAAGAGATTGAGCCTGCTCTTCCCTCCATAATTACGTCGTTGACATTATATAAAACGACTATGGAAGACATGTCCAACAACGACAACAACACCAGCAAGGCTTGCCAGGGTGAGCAAAACGTATGCAGCCAGCCACCTGTTCGGACTCAAACCACCAAACTACATGTTGATCGCTGCCGGCTCCGCTGATTGGTCGCCGGTCTGGCTGCACCTGCACTCGCCCCCCCCCCCCCCATACTACTTGATGTCTGGGGTCGCCACGACCTCAGACCTCAGAATATTCGGTGCTCTCGTTGTCACCACTCCTCCCGGCTAGACGCTAGCGTGTACTGAGAGAAGTGGTGGCTTAAAGCCAATATTCCAGCACGTCCCATTTACTTTTGTATTGCACTTCTTGTTATTTTGCCTTAACGTAACTTTTCATTGTGTCATTTAATTATTCTTATTATTTTGATTGATTGATTTTATTATACGAATTTGTTTGTCCATTTTTTCATGTTTTGATTTATTTAACGTAATTAAAATTTCATTGTTAAAGTTTACTTGTGTTTTGTGTGTCTTCTCCTTACCTTACCACAGACGACGTTCCAGTTTTTTCTATTTTTTTTATAACTATGTGACGAGGCCATACCCCTAGCCTTAAACAGCCGAACACCAACGCGTTACCGTCACAATATATATATATATATATATATATATATATATATATATATCACACCCCAGAAGTGACTCGAACCCATACTCCCAGGAGCAAACGCAACTGGTATGTACAAGACGCCTTAATCCACTTGACCATCACGACCGGACAAAATGAGGTGATAGCCGAGGCTATTTGAACCACCCCACCGCCGGCACTCGGATAGTTCCGAGTGCCGGCGGTGGTGTTGACTTCTTATTGTGTAGAGCCTCGCAGATATCAAGCCGCCTGCTATCGCTGTATCTATCGATGATTTCCGTGTTTTTTTGTTAAGACTTCTCTGGTGATGGGCTGGTTTTGGGAAGAGATTATATGTTTCTTAATAGTGCCCTGTTGCTTATGCATCGTTAATCGCCTGGAAAGAGATGTTGTTGTCTTGCCTATATACTGAGATCTTTGAGACTTACAGTCCCCAAGTGGGCATTTGAAGGCATAGACGACATTGGTCTCTTTTAAAGCGTTCTGCTTTGTGCCTGGAGAGTTTCTCATGAGTAGGTTGGCCGTTTTTTTGGTTTTATAGTAAATCGTCAGTTGTATCTTCTGATTTTTGTCTGTAGGGATAACATTTCTATTAACAATATCTTTCAGGACCCTTTCCTTAGTTTTATGAGCTGTGGAAAAGAAGTTCCTTTAAAATAGTCTAATAGGGGGTACAGGTGTTGTGTTAGTTGTCTCTTCAGAGGTTGCATGGCGTTTCACCTTCCTTCTTATGATGTCTTCAATGAAACCATTGGAGAAGCCGTTGTTGACTAGGGCCTGCCTTACCCTACAGAGTTCTTCATCGTCCCTAAACAACAAAAAAGTGTCATCTACATATCTCCTGTACAAGACTGGTTTAAAGGCCGAAGGACAATTATCAAGCCAATTTATTTCGTGAAAACTCAAAAAAGCATTAGAGAGTGCAGGACCTAAAGGAGACCCCATTGCTACTCCATCAATTTGTTTATAATTCCTTCTCCTTTAGGTCCTGCACTGGCTAATGCTTTTTTGAGTTTTCACGAAATAAATTGGCTTGATAATTGTCCTTCGGCCTTTAAACCAGTCTTGTACAGGAGATATGTAGATGACACTTTTTTGTTGTTTAGGGACCAGTGTCATATTGAGAAATTTAGAGAGTATCTTAATGCACAACATAGTAATATACGGTTTACTGCAGAGTGTGAAGTTGATAATTCATTGTCGTTTCTTGATGTAAAAGTGAATAACCTCAATGGGTTGAACACTAATGTTTTTAGGAAACCAACCTTTACTGGTTTAGGTTTAAATTTTAATTCCTTTGTTCCAGATATTTTTAAGAAAAATGCTATTAACACTCTACTGAATAGGGCCTTTGTTTTATGTTCTAATTGGAATAACTTTGATCAGGAAATTAATTTTCTTGTGAAATTTTTTTCAAATAATGGTTATCCTGTGCATATGGTTTATACTTTTATAAGGAATTTCTTAAATAAGAAGTTTCACCCATCGTGTAGGATTACTACAGTGGAAAGGGATCTTAAATATATTAAATTACCATTTTATGGCAGTATTAGCTTTTCTGTAAGGAGTCGTTTGAGGAGACTGTTGCAGCAGTGTTATCCTCAAGTAGACTTTAGATTTATTTTTGTCAACACAAATACCATAGGCTCTTATTTTAAATTTAAAGATAAAGTGCCTACCCCCTTGTGCTCAAATGTCGTATATATGTATAATTGTTCCAGCTGTAATGCTGGATATGTCGGGAGTTCCATTCGGAACTTTAAGATTAGGATACTTGAGCACCGGGGATAATCTTTTAGGACTGGATTACCATTGTCTAAACCAGCATTTTCGGAGATTAGAAACCATTGTTATGAGTTTGATCATTCTCTGCTGGAATCTGATTTTAAAATTCTGGACACTTGTATGAATGGCCAGTCAGATTTGAGAGTAATGGAATCCTTATATATAAAGGAGCTGCGGCCTCTGTTAAATAGCAACCTTTCAGCTGTTCAATTGTACACTGTATAGTGCACAGTAAGCCCTGTAATTTGATTTTAATTTATTTTGGTAGTTTAATTTTGTTTAGTTTACCATGTCTTTGCCCTTTCTTACTTATTTCGAGTCTTAACATTGTACATTAATATAATCTTTTATTTAGGATATATAATACATTTTTTGGTATTTAATTTTATATAATATTTGAGTTTTTTATAAGATTTTGGTTAGTACTTTATAATTGTCGTTTATTCTGTTTGTATTTTACATACATTTTTTGTAGATTTGTAGTCATTATATAAATATTTTTTATAGTGTTTAGTATCTATGTGTTAGGTATCAAGTTTCACTTCTGATCCCTTCACGTAAGTTTAATGGAATGGTTTGTTTTAGTAGTTATAAATTTCATCTTGTAGTTTAATGGATTTTAAATTAGTTTTAATATATGTGACAGTTAATAAGTTTTATTTGTATTGATCACTTTAAGTGTTTTGTTTTTTAAGCATTTTCCTTTCTTTGATAGGCAATTATATTCAGTATGAGTTTTTTGTTTACCAGCTATTTGATTGTGATTTCTGTTATTTCTTTTAGATCTGATGATGAATACGAGAAGTATTCGAAACGTTATGTTTTTTAAAGTAAAGATTCTGATACAAGATGTTCAGTATATCCCTGGTTTTTCCTATTCATCTTAAAACTAAGATTCCCGAACGGAACATCGATCATAAATATTTATATATATATATATATATATATATATATATATATATATATATATATATATATATACACAACCTTAGAACACTTTCCCACCAGGAGATTCGAACCCTAGCCAGCACAGAAGCCTTACAGCAACTGGCATAATTGGTAAGCCTTTAACCCACTGCACCACAGCTCAAATCCTTAAAAGAGATGGTAATTTCGGAGTATTTCACCTCAAAAGATCACCACCTCCCATGGGCAACTAGAGCATAGTGAGGGGGCTACTAAGGCTTCTGTGCTGGCTAGGGTTCGAATCTCCTGGTGGGAAAGCGTTCTAAGGTTGTATAATCTCTCTTGTGGTGTTTAAGCAAGTTGTGCATTAAGCATAGACACAGAGTTCTCCCATATTAAAAGGAATTTGATGGAAGAAAGTGAGTGCCTGCACACACCAATAATTATCATAGATACAGTGAGGACTCTATGTAGCCCCACTGCACACATGTGCCTTACTGTGACATAGGTGAGCCTTGCTCACGACATACAAAATACTCTGGCTAAACAATATAGCTGACTAAAGCGGAATTGGCAGGGAAACTAGAATCACCTACTTCCACCTATCCTCCGGTGAGAGTTGAGTTGTAGCTCCTGGTCCTGGCTCCTGCCTCGTGTAGGGAACGCCCCCACACACACTCTGTCGTGTCCTCCAGGAACTCAATCAACGTCCCACCATAAATGCGTCATCTCCGTGCCTTTTCACTGCAGGTCCGTGCTCCTCCTCGACTTCTTGTAGGGTTGGAGTCAGTCTCCCGGCCGTCAACTTCTCCTCCCAGCTACGGCTGCCTGCCTACGTCTCGGCTGCAGTCGTTCGGATTCCCGAATAGTTTTCTTCTTCCACTGCTTCCCGGTGGCTCGGTTCAGCCACTACGCCGTCACAAACGGGTGAACTGCCTCAGACGTCGCATACGTCACTGCACAGACTTCACTTCTTCTTGCACAGTACCTCTCCTGGAGCACTTGTTGCTCAATATCCCGTCGATTCCCTCTCTGGTCCAACACATGAACGAAGGAAGACCTCACAGAGTACTTGCAGACTTCGGGTGACGCGTAAAATCCACGGGAGCGGGAAACAACTGTCAAACTGACAGGACCAATCTTCGCACGTCCAACCACCTTGACGTGTCGTGTCAGACTGATTCCCTCACGGAGGATTGGCCCTGGCCTTTACGTCATCAATGTGAAGCTATCAGCCGTCACATACGTCGCTGCCTAGACTTCACCTGCACAACACCTGTTCCTGGAGCACTTGTTGCTCAGTATTCTGTCAATTCCTTCTCTGGTCCAACACATGAACGAAGGAAGACCCCACAGGTGATGGCAGACCACGGGTGATGCGTAAATCCTCCGGAGTCGGGGTAAACTGTCCAACTGACAGGACCCCCCAGCGCACGTCCGACCTCCTTGACGTGCTGTCTTAGACTGATGGCGCCGCCGTGGCGCTCTGACCGGACCCCCCTTCCTTCGTGACGTCATATTCGCCACGGGAGGTATTCATTGGCTCCCTGTGCCACGTCACTGTCGGTGACCAATCTGGTGTCACTGACGTCACACAGTTTTGGCGGCAAAACAGAAGAGCCAGCGCCATATTGGCTTCCTAAAGGGCCTAAACCACAGGCCAAAATACTCTTCTTTTATAAATTTCTCGGCACTTCGAGAACACTACATTCTCCCACATATACCAAACTGATGCCTGCGATGTAGAGAACGCTCGGGTAAAGTGGACATGACTCTTACTGCAGGCGTGGGAGAAATATAAGGGGGGGAACACCGTCACATACCCCTCCCCTTAAAATAAGAGTCATGTCTGATTAGTGTATACAGGACAGGGCATCTGCTACTACGTTGTCTTCCCATCGGATGAGTTTAATTTCCAACCAGTATTCCTGCCACCAATGCGAAACGCTCCTTACGTATCCGCCTACCGTTCCCACTGTCTCTCCTGATGTCCATTGTTCCTTCAGCATGGACAGAGGACTTTGCACCCCTCGTCCATACACCAGCTGGAAAGGTGAGAAACCTAACGATCCTACCACTGCGTTACGTACGGCAAACAACGCAGGACATACTGCTTCATCACACTCAGTTCCCTGCTCTGTGCAGAACACTCTCATCAGCAGGCCGTCCTGTACGTAACAATGAGTGGCCCACTCGGGACCAACACGTCCTCCATTGGCCTCATGAATCAATTCGGGGAATTCTATCTGCTGTAGCTCTCCTAGACGAGTGCGGTCTACCCCTAGAGAACTGGTGAGGGTCACCTGTAACTCACCATCCGGGCTGCCTTCGCCCTCCACTCGTTCTCCGGGTCCCATGAAGAGGTGATCGATTTCCAGACTGTCGGACGTCTCCTCAGCCCCATCAGATTCACACCCTCCATGTCCTTCGCACTGCCTCGGCATCACAGCACAAACCGGGAACGCCGCCGTGGCGATTCCTTTCTCGTCCCCACAGGTGTTTAACACTCTGCCTGTCACCTTACAGTGCTCTATGCACTCCTCGCCCTTCGCGAGATTCGGGAGGACATATCCTCCACATGCGTCATTCCCCAAGATGACTTGTGCCTCCATCTTGGGCATTGATGCACAGACCCCGACCACTAGGGTCTGGCAGCCATAATCAGAATTCAGAGTCACCTGGTGTAGGGGCATCCTCACTGGGCCTCCCACAGTGGTCACAGTTGCCACCCCCACACTGGTACTCTCGTAACCCTCGGGGAACAGGGTTTCACTCACCAGGGTAAAATCCGCCCCAGTGTCTCTTAATATCTTCACCGGGATGGGGTCTGCGTCCCCCATCCTTACGGTTCCCTCACTCACGAATGGGTGAACTCTTTTCTCCCCACTCAGTACGGGTTCATCCCGCACCCTCTCGGCCATCTGGTCCTCGACCCTCACGAAAGCAATGTTCCCCCGCTGCTCAGGGTGTCTGCATTCCCGCGCGACATGTCCGAATATTCCGCAGTTGTAGCAGCGGATCCTTCTACTGTGGATCTTCCTCGCGCCATTCATCGACTCCTCCGTTTAGGCAACAACTTTTGAGCTCTCAGCTAGGGACTTCTTTCCCGGCTCCACAGCACTCTTTGAGCCTCTCCTGTCTCCACTTGAGAGGTGGGACTCAGGAGAACTCGCTCCTGTCCTCCATCCGTCCGTCCTCCTATAACTTCTACCATTTCCGGAGTGTTTGGGCGATCGGCGCTGTCCCTCTCGGTGTGGTCGCAGAGCTTCTTCCAGCATGTCAGCTTTGTCAGCCGCGGCTCTCAGGTCCTTAATGTCCGCCTCCCTTACTCTAACCCTGATCTCAGGAGAGAGCACGGACATAAACTTCTCCATGACCATAAGCCTCTTGACCTCTTCAGCCGACTTCGCACCTTCAGACTCCAGCCACTTCAGGAACTTTCTCTCCATGTCCCTCGCCGTCTCCGCATAAGATTTTCCTGGCGAACGGGTACATTCCCTCAATCTCTTCCTGTAACATTCCGGCGTGAGCTTGAAAGAATGGAGCACAGCTCTCTTTACAGCATCGTAGTTGGTGCACTCTTGTAGGTCGAGCATATTGTAGGCTTCACGAGCTTCACCGGTGAGCCTACCCTGAACCAGCTCCGCCCACTCCGCCCTCGGCCACTTCTTCAAAGTAGCAACCCTTTCGAAGTGGTCGAAGAAACCTTCAGCTTCATTTGGTACAAAGACTGGCAAATCTCGCGCCCTCACTCGGCAGTCCTCCTGCTGTGGCGGAGCAAGGGGAGCTAGCCCTAGCTCAGCTCGCTTCAGCTCCACATCCTTGTTAGCTTCTATCTTCTGCTGTTTCAGCCTAGCTTCTCGTTCGTGCTCCTCTCGTCTTAGCTGTGCTTCTCGCTCTTCCTTGCGCTGCTGTGCTTCTGCTTCTCGCTCTTCTTTGCGCTGCTGTGCTTCTCGCTCTTCTTTGCGCTGCTGTGCTTCCGCTTCTCGCTCTTCTCTGTGCTGCTGTGCCTCTCGCTCCTCATGCTTCAGCTGTGCTTCTCGCTCCTCACGCTTCAGCTGTGCTTCTCGCTCTTCTCTGCGCTGCTGTGCCTCTGCTTCTCGCTCTTCTTTGCGCTGCTGTGCTTCCAGCTGCAGCTTCATTATCTCCAGTTTAACGCTGTGCCTGCTGCCGCTGGATCCTCTGCTGCTTCCACCAATGCTCAGGTGTTCTCCCATACTGGCAGGTGTTTGTGGCCGTTCCTCCCCCAAAGCTTCGTCTCGTGCCCTGAGCTGTGCCATGATCTCCAGTCTTCTCTCTCCCACTCTAGAAGATCTCAGCTTTATCCCAAAATGGTCTGCTATTGACTGTAACTGTGCCTTGGTGCACTCCTCCAGCACCTGCTCATCTCTAGTGTCAATGAACCTTGTTACTTTATCATCCTCCATCTTGTGCTATGAGTAATAACCTGTATCTGATACCTAATACCACTGCAAAGTACCACAACTGCAACCCTTATCTTGATCGTGATCCTGGCGAGGTCGCCAATGTCGGGGTTTATCGGTGAGCGACAGTATAAGTACTTAATCCTGGCAAGGTCGCCAATTGTCGGGGTTCACCTCATTATGAGAGGGGCGAGTAACAGTATACTCAAGGTCACTCACCGTAGCCCTGCGGGACTTCACTCTATCCTCGCGGCGCCACTGTACGCCAGGAGAGTATCCCAGTCAATCCCAACCGGCCTCTGATCGAGAATGAGTGGGAACACAGCTCGTACTCTCTACAGCTTGTGTGCCTGCCCCGACACAAGGCTCTACTACTAACCACAAGGTCGCCAACTGGTGTTTCCCGTGTCCGGTAACACGTCAGTGGTTTTGTTGAATTGTGGTAGCAGTGGCAAGAGCACACTCAATATGTCTGATGTCAGGCAGGTATTTATTTCTGTCACTCTTTCCTTTCAGGTATTATATAGCCACAAGAAATATGGAGGGGATGATGTAAACACCAATGTACTTTGTATTTTACTTAAAACTCATTCAAAGACATCACAAGATTATATCAATAAGCAAACAGCTGTTCCAAGCGGAAGTCGCTCGTTCCCACACATATAAACATGAACTCGCCAAGCTGGCAATGCTCCCCCTCGTGTCAATGTCAAAATCAGCTGGGCTGTGCCCTTCTCGCAGTATGAACGTTTATTGCTTGTTTTCCTGGCGTCACGCGCTCTCTTGCTTTAAATTCTCAAAGATCACTAGAAGTTCGAACACACAATATTTGCGACAATAGCACGTAAATACTTCGCTGCACTGATCTTGAGCTCAATCAAACATTTCTATATTAAATGGACACAATAACTCACTATCATGGTATATCACACTGCCCTTCATTTAATGATAACGTATGCAAGTATATATATCACTGGAGTTCTCAGTAACTCCTTTCATGGGCGATAACACAATTAATCACTGCACACATGAATGATTATTCAATACACAAGCATAAACATATATATATATATATATGGATGAATCATAGACATCAATAATGGTAATAACATAGTTACTGGGCACATAGCCTAACTCCAAATACGGGCATATTTATATATATTTATACTCTCTCAATAACTGATCATATTAAAGTCTCATGAAAGACATTATCAACACAGTAAATTCATCAGTTACTCCGGGTGCCTGCACACACCAATAATTATCATAGATACCGTGAGGACTCTATGTAGCCCCACTGCACACTTGTGCCTTACTGTGACATAGGTGAGCCTTGCTCACGACATACAAAATACTCTGGCTAAATAATATAGCTGACTAAAGGGGAATTGGGAGGGAAACTAGAATCACCTACTTCCACCTATCCTCTGGTGAGAGGTGAGTTGTAGCTCCTGGTCCTGGCTCCTGCCTCGTGTAGGGAACGCCCCCACACACACTCTGTCGTGTCCTCCAGGAACTCAATCAACGTCCCACCATAAACGCGTCATCTCCGTGCCTTTTCACTGCAGGTCCGTGCTCCTCCTCGACTTCTTGTAGGGTTGGAGTCGGTCTCCCAGCCATCAACTTCTCCTCCCAGCTACGGCTGCCTGCCTACGTCTCGGCTGCAGTCGTTCGGATTCCCGAATAGTTTTCTTCTTCCACTGCTTCCTGGTGGCTCGGTCCAGCCACTACGCCGTCACAAACGGGTGAACTGCCTCAGACGTCGCATACGTCACTGCACAGACTTCACTTCTTCTTGCACAGTACCTGTCCTGGAGCACTTGTTGCTCAATATCCCGTCGATTCCCTCTCTGGTCCAACACATGAACGAAGGAAGACCTCACAGAGTACTTGCAGACTTCGGGTGACGCATAAAATCCACGGGAGCGGGAAACAACTGTCAAACTGACAGGACCAATCTTCGCATGTCCAACCACCTTGACGTGTCGTGTCAGACTGATTCCCTCACGGAGGATTGGCCCTGGCCTTTACGTCATCACTGTGAAGCTATCAGCCGTCACATACGTCGCTGCCTAGACTTCACCTGCACAACACCAGTTCCTGGAGCACTTGTTGCTCAGTATTCTGTCAATTCCTTCTCTGGTCCAACACATGAACGAAGGAAGACCCCACAGGTGATGGCAGACCACGGGTGATGCGTAAATCCTCCGGAGTCGGGGTAAACTGTCCAACTGACAGGACCCCCCAGCGCACGTCCGACCTCCTTGACGTGCTGTCTTAGACTGATGGCGCCGCCGTGGCGCTCTGACCGGACCCCCCTTCCTTCGTGACGTCATATTCGCCACGGGAGGTTTTCATTGGCTCCCTGTGCCACGTCACTGTCGGTGACCAATCTGGTGTCACTGACGTCACACAGTTTTGGCGGCAAAACAGAAGAGCCAGCGCCATATTGGCTTCCTAAAGGGCCTAAACCACAGGCCAAAATACTCTTCTTTTATAAATTTCTCGGCACTTCGAGAACACTACATTCTCCCACATATAGGAGAATAGATATCGATAGATACAGCGATAGCAGGCGGCTTGACGTTTGCGAGGCACTACACATCAAGAAGTCAACACCAGCAATCAACAGCCAATTATTGCACAACTATATTCTACCCACCTCAAGACTCCGCTCCAATATAGAAGCATCAAGAAATATGGACCAATAGGCTTTCTACAAACACTTCTATTCAATACCCATTGTTTCTGTTCTGTCTTGTGTTGATACTTTTAATACCCTATTAATATCCCCTAGTGTTCTGTCTTGTGTTAATGCCACATCACCCTTCCCACCTCACTCAAATGTAATGCCACATCACCCTTCCCACCTCACTCAAATGTAGATATAAAATCAGGGAAACGCAAGTTCAAATCAGTTGTGTATTTGTGAAGTCTTTGAAAATGTAATAAGTTTTATGAAACGCGCCCGTGTCGCGTCAGACTAGAAATAAAAATGAATTTTGGAGAAGTGATTTTTGATTTACCTCCAACAGTGAAGCGTAATGTACGAAAGATTGAGAAAATTCGTGTTAGAATTATTAATCTTACTTTTTTGGTCATATTTAATAATATATATATATATATATATATATATATATATACAACCTTAGAACGCTTTCCCAATCAGGAGATTCGAACCCTAGCCAGCACAGAAGCCTTACAGCAACTGGCATAACTGGTAAGCCTTTAACCCACTGCACCACAGCTCAGATCCTTAAAAGAGATGGTAATTTCAGAGTATTTCACCTCCAAAGATCACCACCTCCCATGGGCAACTAGAGCATAGTGAGGGGCTACTAAGGCTTCTGTGCTGGCTAGGGTTCGAATCTCCTGGTGGGAAAGTGTTCTAAGGTTGTATAATCTCTCTTGTGGTGTTTAGGCAAGTTGTGCATTAAGCATAGACACAGAGGTCTCCCATATTAACAGGAATTTGATGAAAGAAAGTGAGTAGCCCCTCACTATGCTCTAGTTGCCCTTGGGAGGTGGTGATCTTTGGAGGTGAAATACTCCGAAATTACCATCTCTTTTAAGGGTCTGAGCTGTGGTGCAGTGCGTTGAAGGCATACCAGTTATGCCAGTTGCTGTAAGGCTTCTGTGCTGGCTAGGGTTTGAATCTCCTGGTGGGAAAGAGTTCTAAGGTTGTATAATCTCTCTTGCGGTGTTTAGGCAAGTTGTGCATTATATATATATATATATATATATATATATATATATATATATATATATATATATATATATATATATATATATATATATATATATATATATATATATATATATATATATATAAGTAAAGATCGAAAAAGTAAGATTAATAATTCTAACACGAATTTTCTCGATCTTTCGTACATTTCTTTTCACTGTTTGTGGTAATTCACAAAGCAATTCTCCAAAATTCATTTTTATTTCTAGTCTGACGTGACACTTGAGCGCGTTTCGTAAAACTTATTACATTTTCAAAGACTTTAGTTTACACATACACAACTGAATAGAACTTACACATCTCCGATTTGTTTATATCTACATTTGAGTGAGGTGGATGGGGTGAGGTGGTATTTAATAGGGTTTTAAATTCATCAACACAAGACAGAACACGAAACAATGGGTATTGAATGGAAGTGATTATAGAAAGCCTATTGGTCCATATTTCTTGATGCTTCTATATTGGAGCGGAGTCTTGAGGTGGGTAGAATAGCTGTTGATTGCTGGTGTTGACTTTTTAATGTGTAGTGCCTCGCAAACGTCAAGCCGCCGGCTATCGCTGTATCTATCGAAGATTTCTGTGTTGTTTACTAGGATTTCTCTGGCGATGGTTTGGTTGTGGGAAGAGATTATATGTTCCTTAATGGAGCCCTGTTGCTTATGCATCGTTAAACGCCTAGAAGGAGATGTTGTTGTCTTGCCTATATACTGGGTTTTTTGGAGCTTACAGTCCCCAAGAGGGCATTTGAAGGCATAGACGACGTTGGTCTCTTTTAAAGCGTTCTGTTTTGTGTCTTGAGAGTTTCTCATGAGTAGGCTGGCCGTTTTTCTGGTTTTATAGTAAATCGTCAGTTATATCCTCTGATTTTTGTCTGTAGGGATAACGTTTCTATTAACAATATCTTTCAGGACCCTTTCCTCCGTTTTATGAGCTGTGGAAAAGAAGTTCCTGTAAAATAGTCTAATAGGGGGTATAGGTGTTTTGTTAGTTGTCTCTTTAGAGGTTGCATGGCGTTTCACTTTCCTTCTTATGATGTCTTCGACGAAACCATTGGAGAGGCCGTTGTTGACTAGGACCTGCCTTACCCTACAGAGTTCTTCATCGACTTGCTTCCATTCTGAGCTGTGGCTGAGAGCACGGTCGACATATGCGTTAACAACACTCCTCTTGTACCTGTCTGGGCATTCGCTGTTGGCATTTAAGCACATTCCTATGTTCGTTTCCTTAGTGTAGACTGCAGTGTGGAAACCTCCGCTCTTTTCCATGACTGTTACATCTAGAAATCTATCTCGTAAGTGAAACGCAGCACGGAACTCTGCTCAAATGTCTCCTTCAGCTCCTGCAGATGTCTGACATCAGGTACCTGTGTTAAAATGTCGTCAACATACCTGCAGTATATGGCCGGTTTCAGGTTCATGTTGACTAAGACTTTTTGCTCGATGGTACCCATGTAGAAGTTTGCAAACAGGACACCTAGGGGAGAACCCATGGCGACCCCATCTACTTGCTTATACATGTGTCCATCCGGGCTCAAGAAGGGTGCCTCTTTAGTACAAGTTTGGAGTAGTTTCCTTAGAATATTTTCTGGTATGTCAAGAGGAGTACAGGCTGGATCACGATACACTCTGTCGGCTATCATCCTGATTGTCTCGTCCACAGGTACGTTGGTGAGCAGTGATTCTACGTCCAACGAGGCTCTTATCCCTGTGGCCCGTGTGCCCCACAGTAAGTCAACAAATTCCTTTGGAGACTTCAGGCTGAAGGCGCAAGGGACATAAGGAGTCAGCAGGCCGTTGAGTCGCTTCGCCAGTCTGTACGTGGGTGTGGGTATCTGGCTAATGATTGGCCGAAGTGGGTTTCCTGGCTTGTGTATCTTGTCATTTCCATACGCATATCCAGGTTTATATTCCCCGATAATCTTTGGCAGGTGGAGTCCGGATTTCTTGACGTTCACAGTTTCGATCAGTTTGTTTACCTTAGCTTCCAATTCGGCTGTAGTGTCCTTCGTTACCCTTTGGAATTTAGTTTGGTCAGAGAGTATGAGGTTCATTTTCGCCAGATATTCGTCTTTTTTAAGAATGACGTATATTGGCGACTTGTCACCTCTCCTGACAACTATCTCCTTGTTCTCACGAAGGCTTTTAGCTGCCGCTTTGAGCTCGGGGGACAGTATGGGGCTTCTGTAATTGCCTCGATTCTTTCCTCCTAAGGAGGAAAAAATCGAGGCAATAAACCATATATATTTATTTATATATAGCCAAAAAAGTTAGGTTAGGTTAGGTTATATAGGTTAGGTAGTCGAAAAAACATTAATTCATGAAAACTTGACTTATTAGGCAAATCGAGCCTTGCATAGTAGGCCGAGAAGTGCGTTCTGGCTATTAGGTACGACACACACACATATATATATATATATATATATATATATATATATATATATATATATATATATATATATATATATATATATATATATATATATATATATATATATGTGTGTGTGTCGTACCTAATAGCCAGAACGCACTTCTCGGCCTACTATGCAAAGCCCGATTTGCCTAATAAGCCAAGTTTTCCTGAATTAATATATTTTATCTAATTTTTTTCTTATGAAATGATAAAGCTACCCATTTCATTATGTATGAGGTCAATTTTTTTTTATTGCAGTTAAAATTTACGTAGATATATGACCGACCCTAACCAACCGTAACTAACCTAACCTAACCTATCTTTATAGGTTAGGTTAGGTTAGGTAGCCGAAAAAGCTAGGTTAGGTTAGGTTAGGTAGGTTAGGTAGTCGACAAACAAGTAATTCATTAAAACTTGGCTTATTAGGCAAATCGGGCCTTGCATAGTAGGTTGAGAAGTGTGTTCTGGCTACTAGGTACGACATATATATATATATATATATATATATATATATATATATATATATATATATATATATATATATATATATATATATATACATATATATATATATATATATATATATATATATATATATATATATATATATATACATATATATATATATATATATATATATATATATATATACATATATATATATATATATATATATATATATATATATATATATATATATATATATACATATATATATATTTATATATATATATATATATATATACATATATATATATATATATATATATATATATATATATATATATATATATATATATATATATATATATATATATATATATATATATATATATATATATATATATATATATATATATACATGTCGTACCTAGTAGCCAGAACTCACTTCTCAGCCTACTATGCAAGGCCCGATTTGCCTAATAAGCCAAGTTTCCCTGAATTAATATATTTTCTCTAATTTTTTTCTTATGAAATGATAAAGCTACCCATTTCATTATGTATGAGGTCAATTTTTTTTTATTGGAGTTAAAATTAACGTAGATGTATGACCGAACCTAACCAACCCTACCTAACCTAACCTAACATATCTTTATAGGTTAGGTTAGGTTAGGTAGCCGAAAAAGTTAGGTTAGGTAGGTTAGGTAGACGAAAAACAATTAATTCATGAAAACTTGGCTTATTAGGCAAATCGGGCCTTGCATAGTAGGCTGAGAAGTGCGTTCTGGCTATTAGGTACGACATACATATATATATACATATATATATATATATATATATATATATATATATATATATATATATATATATATATATATATATATATATATTTATATATATATATATATATATTTATATATATATATATATATATTTATATATATATATATATATATTTATATATATATATATATATATATATATATATATATATATATATATATATATTTATATATATATATATATATATATATATATATATATATATATATATATATATATATATATATATATATAGCGTCCAGCGCCCGAGGATGTTGCATGTCACGAATGACAGCCAAGCTTCTCTCAGCCAAGAGGAGCCATCAAACAGCATCAGGTACGACACATACCTATTATATAACAAGGTTACGCGTCTCAAGACCAACGGGGGTGTGCGCTACCATTCCCACAACGGAACCGATTGTCCGGGTAGGTGGCGCCCTCCCAAAGAGAGTATCAATCAAGGTCCCACACCAGCAGTCAGGGAAAACACCTCCAACAGCTTCATTTCGACTGAGAACCTACTAGAATCCATCAAAGCGACATCGGTTGGAACCTTGCACAACATCCCCAAAGCTGCTCGCCCCCAAGCGGCAGCCAAATTATCCACCTCTTGAAATAGGTTAATGACTTTCCCGGAACCATCGAAGCATGGCCTCATCTTCTCCTGTTTGGTAACATATGCCTAGCTGTCCCTGCAAGGAGAGACAAATCACTAGCGTCCTCAGCCATTGTGGTTATAAATAGTTTTCCTAGAGAGGACAACCAAGCACCCCTCCCCACTCGTGCCAAAAACACCCACCACAGAAAAGGTATCAACAGCAGAACCGAGGCATCCAGTCAGCAGGAAAATAGAAGGCAACACAATAAGGGCGATCAGAGTCATCACCAGCTAGGACAAAGTTGCCACCAGAGACGCCGATACAGCACAAGCCCTAAGAGAAAAAACACCCACCCAGAGCTCCACGTGATGACATTGTTCCTCTAGTCGGTGTCACCAGAGCAGAACCCCCTGTGTGTGCTCGAATCAATGGTTCATAAAGCAGCTTTAACCTTCCCACCAGGATCAGCAGGCGTGTTCACAGGTTTAAAACCCAACCACATCAAACAAATGCTCCGTGCACTGGGAGACATTGCACAGGTCCTCCTGGTGGAGCTAACTAGATTCTCCAACATATGTCTAGCTGGCAACATACCAGAGACCATTCGGCCAATCATTTCTAGTGCTTCACTCTGTGCCCTGAGTAAAAAAGATGGAGGAATCAGACCGATAGCTGTGGGCAATTCACTCCAGCGCCTCGTTGCTAAGGCTGCTCCTAGAACAGTTAGTCAGGCAGCAGCCGACATGATGAAGCCAAAACAGCTTGGGTTTGGAATTCCCCAAGGGTGTGAGGCAGCGGCTCATGCAGCTAGAGCCTAATTTGCCAACATTACGGATGAAAAAGCTCTGATAAAACTGGACTTCAAAAATGTTTTCAATCTGGTTAGAAGGGAAGCAGTACTCAGTGCGATTCATCGCCTTTTTCCTTCCCTCTACCCGTTTGTAAACTCATGTTACAGCAAGAATCTCTCTGCTTTTCGGGGAACTTGAAATTGAGTCACAAGAAGGTGTCCAACAGGATGACCCCCTTGCTCCTTTTCTTTACTGCCTAGTCATCAAGGAAGACACCGATAACCTTTCCAGTGAGCTCAACATTTGGTTTTTGAACGATGGTACTCTAGCCGGCTCTCCAGCCTAACTCTTGGACGTAATAAGAATAATTCAGGAGCAAGGAGCAAGTCTAGGCCTCACCCTGAACTCTTCCAAGTGGGAAATAACCTCCACCAACCAGAACATAATAGAGCGAATAAAGGTTATTTTGCCTGATATTCACGTAACCAACCCTGAGGACAGCACACTTTTAGGTGCTCGTCTTGGAGGGAATGCCATCAACGAGGTCCTCGGTAAGATCACTAACCTGAAGAGGATGGACGAGAGGATTGAAGACATCGATGCTCATGATGCACTTTACCTCATCACCAGATGCTTGTCCCTCCCCAGGCTGACCTACTTTTTTAGATGTTCGCCATCTTTCAAAATTAATTAATTAGAGGAGTACAACATCTTGCTGAAATCAATGCTAGAAAAAGCCCTCAACCTTTCTCTCAGCGACTAACAGTGGAAACAAGCCTCCCTTCCTGTCAGACTCGGGGGCCTCGGCGTACGCACAGCAACACAAATTGCGGTACCAGCATTTCTGTCCTCTTCAGTGGGGTCTGACTACTTGGTGAAGGAAATCCTTCCTGAGCACCTAGCTCAACGGGCAGGGATACATGATCCCAGCTTTGCAGACTGCACCACCAAATGGGTCTCTCTCACAGGACCAGCACACCAACCACTGCTTTGTGAAGCCCATAAGCAATCCAGCTGGGATAGCCCCATTGCCGACCAAGAAGCTGCGACATTACTAGAAGCTGTGACAACACCACATGATATTACCCGACTTAAAGCTGTAGCAGCTCCCCATGCAGGGGACTTCCTATTAGCAACCCCAATGTCAGCAACTGGCACTCGTCTCACACCGCAGGCCCTCCGAAATGTTGTGGCTCTCCGCCTCGCTGCCCCAATCCACACCGAATACAGGTGTATTTGCGGGGAGGCAGTAGCTGACAGGAACGGACGGCTTGGCCTTCTCTGCCAAAGGACAGGAGGATGGCATGCAAGAACCGGCAAGGTTAATGACTTTATCAAGAGAAGCCTTACCATGGCCGGTTGTGCAGCAGAGAGAGAGCCCCATTACCTAATGCCCCGTAACTCAGGTGAACCTGTCGGTCGCCCTGAAGGGGTCACGATGAACCCCTGGAAGAATGGTAGACAGTTGGTGTGAGACTACAATTGCACTTCAACCTTACGCAACACCTATGTTAACTTCAGTGCTGCACAGGCAGGAGGAGCTGCCAATCACCGGGAAGCAGCCAAGTCACGTAAATATGGAGACCTTGATCACCACTACAATTTTGTCCCCATTGCCTCAGAGACACTTGGTGCCTGAGGTAAAAGTACTACAAGTTTTTTGAAGGAACTGGGGTCCAAGCTAATTAAAACCACTAGAGACCCTAGAGCCGCCAGTTTTCTCTTTCAGCGCCTTAGTGTGACGATCCAGAGGGGAAATGATTACTGCATCTATGGTTCCTGCCCGCCATCTGAGAAGCTGGAGGAGCTGTACAACTTGTGACCAATAGTCTTGTACCTTGCATGTAACCAATGTTGTAACCCTTTTTGTGTAATGAAATTTTAAATAAAGTTAAAAATATTTACACACACACTAAAAGAATAGGGGTGGTAGGTGAAGAAAATATCAAATTGTTCAGTGAGGATCCAAATTTGTCTTCTCTGAGTACTCATTATTTTCTACTCCGAGGCTATGGGTCCCTACACTTGCACTAGAGGTGGTACCCCTTTTAGGGCTTATACATATATATATAACTGAAAACTCACACCCCAGAAGTGACTCGAACCCATACTCCCAGAAGCAACGCATCTGGTATGTACAAGACGCCTTAATCCACTTGACCATCACGACCGGACAGAATGAGGTGATAGCCGAGGCTATTTGAACCACCCCACCGCCGGCACTCGGATAGTTATCTTGGGCATAGCATTTTACCAAATCACCTCATTCTTTGGGGCAACACGTGAGGAACACAAATGCGAACAAGCCTGAATGGTCCCCAGGACATATGCAACTGAAAACTCACACCCCAGAAGTGACTCGAACCCATACTCCCAGAAGCAACGCATCTGGTATGTACAAGACGCCTTAATCCACTTGACCATCACGACCGGACAGAATGAGGTGATAGCCGAGGCTATTTGAACCACCCCACCGCCGGCACTCGGATAGTTATCTTGGGCATAGCATTTTACCAAATCACCTCATTCTTTGGGGCAACACGTGAGGAACACAAATGCGAACAAGCCTGAATGGTCCCCAGGACATATGCAACTGAAAACTCACACCCCAGAAGTGACTCGAACCCATACTCCCAGAAGCAACGCATCTGGTATGTACAAGACGCCTTAATCCACTTGACCATCACGACCGGACAGAATGAGGTGATAGCCGAGGCTATTTGAACCACCCCACCGCCGGCACTCGGATAGTTATCTTGGGCATAGCATTTTACCAAATCACCTCATTCTTTGGGGCAACACGTGAGGAACACAAATGCGAACAAGCCTGAATGGTCCCCAGGACATATGCAACTGAAAACTCACAC
>NC_091160.1:15943710-15996210 GCF_040958095.1 Procambarus clarkii
AGCAAAATATATAATAGTGATGCCGGAATATTGGCTTCGAGCTGCCACCTCCCTTAGTACACGTAAGCCAAGGCTTAGTCTACCAATGAGACGTGTCAACTGCAAGGAGCACTGGGATATTCTGCCTTCTCTGGGTCGCTGTAGCCCAGACATCAACTTGTGGCGGAGGGTGGTGGGGCAGGTGCGACTGGACACCAGCCAATCAGCGACCGGCAGGCGATGGACAAGCAGTTTGCCGGTTAACGTTGGCGGGGGCGAGCAGGTGTGCTGGATACGTTTTGCTCTCTGGGCAAAACGTTTTGGAGATACTTGTTGGATATATCTTCGATATTATCTGTTGATGTAATGTACTTTGGAGGGAAGAGCAGGCTCAATCTCTCTTGAAAGAGATTATCGTCACAACTCTCCCCCGAAGCCTGCGGTTCTGGAAGAAGTACGTCGTTATGTGGTGGAGTAATAGGTGGATTTGCTTCTACTTCATAAACTCTGGAGAGGGCATCGGCTATGATGTTGTCAGAACCCTTGATATAGCGGATCTCCAGGTTGAAATCTTGTAGGTATAAATCCCATCGTAGAAGACGCTGGTTAGTGAATTGGGCTTGATGTAAGAAGCGGAGAGGGTTGTGGTCTGAGAAGATGGTGGTAGACCTGGCACCTTGTAGGTATGGAGCGAAGTGTTGGAGATTCAGGACGATGGATAGTAGCTCCTTTTCAATAGTGCTGTAGTTCCTCTGGTGGGGTTTCAATTTGTAGCTGTAGTAGCTGACAGGTAGAACCTCCTCGCCTCGTTGCTGCATCAGGACACCACCAACGCCGGTACCACTGGCGTCGACATGAAGGACGAAAGGCTTGGTGATATCTGGCGAGGCGATAATGGGATTAGAACAGAGGAGGAATTTGAGTTGTTCGAAAGCAACGGTTTGCTGCATGGTCCACTTATACCGTTGCTTGGGACTGGTTAATAGGATTAAAGGTGTGGCGACTGTACTGAAATTTCTCATAAACCTACGGTAGTAGGAGGCAAGACCAAGGAAGCGCAGGAGCTGCTTCCTGGTGGTAGGCTGTGGATAATGTTGGATGGCTTGAGTGTGTGAGTTTAACGGAGCTAGGCTGCCACTCCCAATTACATGACCCAGATAACGCACTTTACCTTTCGCGAAGGTGGACTTGCCCAGGTTGATGGTGAGGCCGGCTGTCAGGAGCTTGGCGAACAGTCGTTGCAGCTGGAGCAGATGTTCACTCCAGGTGTTGGATGCTACGACGATATCATCCAAATAGGCGTACGTGTTATCCAAGCCCTGGATGACACGGTTGACAGCTCTAAGGTGTAGCCAGTCCATGATCCAAGAGGTACTGCACCTCAGCACGCATGACTTCCTTCTTGCTAGGGCTGATTCGGTAGAAGGGTTGACGAATCGGCCGGGTGTCGGGGAGCAGTTGGATGTCGTGCTGGGTAACATTACACTCTTGGGGGTCATCTCGGAACAACTCCTGATGTTCTCTGAAGATCTTGACGAGAGGTGCACTATGATTGTCCTGAAAATATTTGGGAAGATCATTAAGGATTTCTGAATTAGAAAGCACTGACTCCTTGTCAGTGCTTTCGGGAGGAGAAGCAGGGAAGGTCTCACTGTGGATGTATGGTTCTGTAAAAGCAGAGTAGTTAAGCATGACAGTGGGAGGAGTACCATTATATAGCTTCAGGAGGTTGACGTGGCACAGCTGAGTCTTCCGCCGCCTATCTGGAGTCTCTAGAACGTAGTTATGGTTGTTTCTGCACTCCTTGATGCGGTAGGGTCCTGAAAACCTATTTTGTAAAGGAGAACCTGGGATAGGGAAGTAAGCAAGAACGAAGTCTCCCGGCTTAAATTTTCTTACTTTGCTGGTCTGGTCGTAATGAGTCTTCATCCTCTCCTGTGCTTTCAATAAATTATCTTGGGCAAAACTGTGGACTCTCTCTAGAATGTGTTGAAGGTTTTGAAGAAACTGGGGCACATTCTTATGCTCACTGAAGGTGGCATCACGTAGAGAGTCTTTGAAAGCCTTGAGGGGAGTACGGCACTTACGTCCGTAGAGCATCTCATAAGGAGATACTCCTAGGGACTCATTGGGGAAGACTTCTATATATATGCATTATCAGATCTATTTGCTTATCCCAATCCTTAGAGGTTTCACTACAAAACTTTTTCAGGAGTGCTTTAATAGTCTGATGACTACGCTCAAGAGAACCCTGTGAAGCAGGATGATAGGGGCTGGACAATACCTGTTTGATGTTGAACTCCTCCAGTGTCCTTTTGAAGAGATCACTGGTGAAGTTGGTGCCACAGTCGCTCTGAACCTCCCTGGGAAATCCAATCCATACTGGGTGAAGATCTTCAATAAGTGCTTCACAACCGTAGCAGCCGTAATGTTCTTCACTGGAACTGCTATGGGGAATCTGGTGGTAGGACACAGGATGGTTAAGATATAGGCGTTACCTGAACTGGTCCAAGGTAAAGGACCAACACAGTCTATAATAAGTCTGTGGAAAGGTTCCGCAGGCACCTGTATAGGAATCAGTGGCGCTCTGGGAATAGAGATGTTCGGTTTACCTGCCATCTGATATGTATGACCCTGTTTGACGTACTGTTTGACGCTATTTACCATACCTGGCCAGTAGTAGTCTTGACGGATTCCATGGTAAGTCTTGTTGAATCCGTAGTGGGAGAGTGCTCCGTGGGCCAGGTGTAGAATAGTGGGCCGCAGGCTGGCAGGAATCACAAGTTGTTCGACGTTGGCCCAATCGTCCTCCTTCTTCAGTTTACTGGGTCTATATCTGCTGTAGAGCAAGTCGTTCTCTAGGAAGAACCCAGGAATACTGTCGGGTTGAGTCTCAGCCTGGAAAAATAATGGTGTCAAAGTAAGATCTTCCCTCTGTAACTTACGGAACTCCAACTTGGTCAGATTCGGGGGTAGTTTCTGAGGGTCTTGAGGGACAGCGGTAGCAGTAGAGTCAGCTGGCTGTGGTCGTGCGGCTTGTGCACGGGTGGTCACTAGAACCAGAGGAGAAACTTCACCACTCTCTTGAGCCATTGCTGGAACATACTCAAATATAGGGTTATCTGTCACAGAGGTACACACCTGGGGTTTGTCCATGACGATCAGGTTGGTCGGTTGCAGGTCTTCTGCCAAGTCGTTGCCCAGGAGAAGTTGCACTCCAGGCATGGGAAAAGGCTTTTCCCTGACGGCGACTTGGACTTCTCCGTTCACGAAGGGACAATCCAGGTGGACTCTGGCGAGAGGATAAGGAGTGGTAGCAGTGAGGTCAGTGATGAAGACAGTTTCTCTGGTGTAGGCGATGTTGGGCACAGCCGACTTCAAGATGATCGATTGAAGAGCTGCTGTGTCCCTCAAGATCTTCAATTTGAAACGTCCCTCCGGATTTGAACCGTTGGCAGAGACAGTTCCAGTATCCAGGTGGTTACTGAAAAGAGAAAGATCATTAACATAAACACCAACATTCATCACAGGCTAACCGGACTTAGGAGGAGTTGGTTTGGGTTTTTGCGTTTCAGTGGTTCCTTTGTATTGAGACTTACCACATTTATCTATGGTATGTCCATAGAGTCTACAATACTTACAGTACAATTGCGAGCCAGCTTGATCGGTACTCACTTTCTCGCAACTGTACCACGACTTCTTACTGGAGGATGGTTCTGGTGTCAGCCGGTGGATGAGGCTGTAAGTGTCAGCCGACTTAGCACACTTCAGGTAGTCGGTTTCTTCTTTATCTGCTAAATATAGACGGAGAGGAGGCGGCACACGCCTCAAGAATTCTTCAACTAGCATCAGGTTGACGAGTTCTGCAAAGGTAGAGACATGTGCTGCTTCCAGCCATTTCATAAAATATCTCCTTTTGGTGTTAGCAAACTCGAGAAAGGTAGTGGTACTTGCCTTCAGGTGGTCACGGAATTTCCTTCGATAACTTTCGGTGGAGAGAAGGTAGGCGTCCAACACTGCTTGTGTCTGAGTCTGGTAGTCATTCTCAGACGCCAAAGTACTGAGTGTGACTGCAGCTCTACCTGTAAGATGTACTCTGAGAAGTGTGGCCCATTGGTCGGCAGGCCAACTAAGTTGATTAGCAAGGGTTTCAAAGGTGGTGAAAAACACGTCAACTTCTGTTTCTACAAATGATGGCATTAACTTACTTGCATGTGATATATTAAAACTGACGGGAAGATTGGCAGTAGCTTGCTGGCGTTGAGCGAGGTGCGAAGTTTCCAACGCGAATTCTCGTTGACGACATTCCATAGCCAGAGTCGCTTGGTGTTTGTCATGTTCGCGTTGAATCTCCAATTGGCGTTGTTTTGCTTCAAGCTGTACTCGTTCCCGCTCACGGAGCATTGCAACCTCACGTTCGTGTTCTTCTTTCCTCAAGGCAGCTTCACGTTCCTTGAGGGCGATTTCACGTTCTTGTTCTTTCTTCCTCAAGGCAGCCTCACGTTCTTGTTCTTCCCTTCGTATGGCAGCTCCTTCTCGTTGCTGCTCGAGGGCTTCCCTTTGCTGCTCGCGTTCAATCTTGGCCAGCTCTAGTTTGAGTTTCATCGTTGCCAAATCAGTTTTATCTGCAATAAAGTAAGTTTCGTGAGTTTCAGAGTCTATCTTACCTTGCTCTAGGAAATGATCCAGTAACAGGTTGTGTATCTCATTTTTGTTGGCTTGGTAGGGAACTTCTAGTTGATACTCATGTGCAAGAGTATGTAATTCAGTCCTCTTGGCACGACTTAAAGTCCCTATTTCACCTGCTGGATCTGCACGGAAAGCTTGGAGACGAAACACGGTGAAGTTAGCAAATAAATGCACAACGAATATACCGTTGTGATATAGTGAATGTCAGAAACAGGATAACGTGGCAACTGGTACCTATCCTGTGGAATCTTTAACAATTAAAGTTAAGTACAAGATGTTAAATGATTAATTAAATCAAGGTCGCAGGAAATCTTGTACCCGGTACTCATGTAAGAGGATAAGGGCAAGAAAATCCTACTAAACAAGTGAAACTGAGTTTCTAAAACAAATGAAACAGTTAATTGCCTAAAAAGTAAAATTGGTAATCCAAGGATGTAGGCATACCTTGCCGAGTCTCTATAGGACATAAGCAAGTTTTCCCACTGAAATTAATATGATACTTACAGAATTAGCGAACTTTTGTGCTCTGAAAAAGAAAACTAATTCCCTACCAATGTATGTATCATCATCTCTGACTGACGTGTAGGGGTGCGAGGTATCAACTGGTGACGAGAACTGCTGCTGAGGTCCCAATTCAGCAACTAAAGTTCGTGCTAGAGGAACTATGGCCCTCTTTATCCTCCTACTGTCAGATTGCAGAAGATTAGGTGCACTTGACCCGGGGGCAGACCACAGTACCAGGGTACCAATATGATGATCTGTCGAAAATATGAGAAATATCCAAGGGACAAAAGAGGTAAACACGAGTAATAACACGGAGGGAGAGATGACCAATTTAGAGAATGACTGAGGCCTACAGTCACCACGTAATCCAAAGTTGTCTCACCTTCACCATATGCTACTCTCGGAATGCAAAATACACACAGCACCATATAAAAATAAAATTGAATATGAAAAATAGTAAAAGCTACGTTACCAAAGCCAAATACGCTTACCATAAATTACTACTTGGCACCAGTACCTGAGTGAATCTCCTAGGGCAGGCCCCCACTTTTATGTGACGGTAACGCGTTGGTGTTCGGCTGTTTCAAAAGCTAGGGGCATGGCCTCGTCACATAAAGAAAAAAAAAAGAGAAAAGCTGGAACTTTCGTCTGTGGTAAGGTAATGGGAAGACACACAAAACACAAGTAAATTTAACAATGAAATTTTAATTACATTAGAAAAACAAGACATGAATAAAATTGAGCATAAAAATGTAACAGACAAGTCAACAAACAAAATAATAAGAATAATCACTGGCAAAGGAAAAGTTACGTTAAGACAAGTGAGTAATAGCAAAGTAAATGATTATAGTGCCAGAATATTGGCTTCGAGCTGCCACCTCCCTTAGTACACGTAAGCCAAGGCTTAGTCTACCAATGAGACGTGTCAACTGCAAGGAGCACTGGGATATTCTGCCTTCTCTGGGTCGCTGTAGCCCAGACATCAAATTGTGGTGGAGGGTGGTGGGGCAGGTGCGACTGGACACCAGCCAATCAGCGACCGGCAGGCGATGGACAAGCAGTTTGCCGGTTAACGGTGGCGGGGGCGAGCAGGTGGGCTGGATACGTTTTGCTCTCTGGGCAAAACGTTTTGGAGATACTTGTTGGATATATCTTCTATATTATCTGTTGATGTAATGTACTTGGGAGGGAAGAGCAGGCTCAATCTCTCTTGAAAGAGATTACCGTCACAATATATATATATATATATATATATATATATATATATATATATATATATATATATATATATATATATATATATATATATATATATATATATATATATATATATATATATATATATTAGTATATTTTGGTAGCAGTCTTTCCTGTAGACATATATTATTAAATATGACCGAAAAAGTAAGATTAATAATTCTAACACGAATTTTCTCAATCTTTCGTACATTTCTTTTCACTGTTGGAGGTAAATCAAAAATCAATTCTCCAAAATTCATTTTTATTTCTAGTCTGACGCGACACGAGCGCATTTCGTAAAACTTATTACATTTTCAAAGACTTTTAGTTTACAAATACACAACTGAATAGAACTTACGCATCTCCGATTTTATATCTACATTTGAGTGAGGTGGATGGGGTGAGGTGGCATTAATAGGGTATTAATTTCATCAACACAAGACAGAACAAGAGGTGGCATTAATAGGGTATTAATTTCATCAACACAAGACAGAACACGAAACAATGGGTATTGAATAGAAGTGTTGGTAGAAAGCCTATTGGTCCATATTTCTTGATGCTTCTATATTGGAGCGGAGTCTTGAGGTGGGTAGAATATAGTTGTGCATTAATTGGCTGTTGATTGCTGGTGTTGACTTCTTGATATGTAGTGCCTCGCAAACGTCAAGCCGCCTGCTATCGCTGTATCTATCGATGATTTCTGTGTTGTTTACTAGGATTTCTCTAGCGATGGTTTGGTTGTGGGAAGAGATTATATGTTCCTTAATGGAGCCCTGTTGCTTATGCATCGTTAAACGCCTAGAAAGAGATGTTGTTGTCTTGCCTATATACTGGGTTTTTTGGAGCTTACAGTCCCCAAGAGGGCATTTGAAGGCATAGACGACGTTAGTCTCTTTTAAAGCATTCTGTTTTGTGTCTGGAGAGTTTCTCATGAGTAGGCTGGCCGTTTTTCTGGTTTTATAGTAAATCGTCAGTTGTATCCTCTGGTTTTTGTCTGTAGGGATAACGTTTCTATTAACAATATCTTTCAGGACCCTTTCCTCCGTTTTATGAGCTGTGGAAAAGAAGTTCTGTAAAATAGTCTAATAGGGGGTATAGGTTTTGTGTTGGTTGTCTCTTCAGAGGTTGCATGGCGTTTCACTTTCCTTCTTATGATGTCTTCGACGAAACCATTGGAGAAGCCGTTGTTGACTAGGACCTGCCTTACCCTACAGAGTTCTTCGTCGACTTGCTTCCATTCTGAGCTGTGGCTGAGAGCACGGTCGACATATGCGTTAACAACACTCCTCTTGTACCTATCTGGGCAGTCGCTTTTGGCATTTAGGCACATTCCTATGTTCGTTTCCTTAGTGTAGACTGCAGTGTGGAAACCTCCGCTCTTTTCCATGACTGTTACATCTAGAAAGGGCAGCTTCCCATCCTTTTCCATCTCGTAAGTGAAATGCAGCACGGAACTCCGCTCAAATGCCTCCTTCAACTCCTGCAGATGTCTGACATCAGGTACCTGTGTAAAAATATCGTCAACATACCTGCAGTATATGGCCGGTTTCATGTTCATGTCGACTAAGACATTTTGCTCGATGGTACCCATGTAGAAGTTTGCAAACAGGACACCTAGGGGAGAACCCATAGCGACCCCATCTACTTGCTTATACATGTGCCCATCCGGGCTCAAGAAGGGTGCCTCTTTAGTACAAGCTTGGAGTAGTTTCCTTAGGATATTTTCTGGTATGTCAAGAGGAGTACAGGCTGGATCACGATACACTCTGTCGGCTATCATCCCGATTGTCTCGTCCACTGGTACGTTAGTGAACAGCGATTCTACATCCAACGAGGCTCTTATCCCTGTGGCCCGTGTGCCCCGCACAAAGTCAACAAATTCCTTTGGAGACTTCAGGCTGAAGGCGCAAGGAACATAAGGAGTCAGCAGGCCGTTGAGTCGCTTTGCCAGTCTGTACGTGGGTGTGGGTATCTGGCTAATGATTGGCCGAAGTAGGTTTCCAGGCTTGTGTGTCTTGACATTTCCATGCGCATTTGAAAATGTAATAAGTTTTACGAAACGCGCTCAAGTCTCACGTCAGACTAGAAATAAAAATAAATTTTGGAGAATTGATTTTTGAATTACCTCCAACAGTGAAAAGAAATGTACGAAAGATTGAGAAAATTCGTGTTAGAATTATTAATCTTACTTTTTCGGTCATATTTAACTTAAACCACAAGTGAAGATTAACAATCTTTGGACAACACCCACCAGTGGGCCTCGAACCCAGAAAGCACAACTACCTTCCAGTAGCTGCCATAACTAGTACGCCTTAACCCACTACAGCATCAGACCCTTGAAAGAAGTAGAGATTTCGAGGTATATATATACACCCCAAATATCCCCACTTCCCAAGGGCACCAGATAAGTGAGGGGTTACGATATGTTTTTCATCAAGCCATTGTTAATGTGGGAGAACTCGTGTCCATGCTATAAGCCCATACTTGCTTAAACCACAAGTAAAGATTAACAATCTTTTGACAACACCCACCAGTGGGCCTCGAACCCAGAAAGGACAACTACCTTCCAGTAGCTGCCATAACTAGTACGCCTTAACCCACTATACCATCAGACCCTTAAAGGAAGTAGAGATTTCGAGGTATATATATATACCCCAAATATCCCCACTTCTCCCACATTAACAGTAGCTTGATGAAAAACAAATAGTAACCCCTCACTTATCTGGTGCCCTTGGGAAGTGGGGATATTTGGGGTGTATATATACCTCGAAATCTATACTTCTTTGAAGGGTCTGATGGTGTAGTGGGTTAAGGCATGCTAGTTATGGCAGCTACTGGAAGGTAGTTGTGCTTTCTGGGTTCGAGGCCCACTGGTGAGTGTTGTCCAAAGATTATATACATATATATATATATATATATATATATATATATATATATATATATATATATATATATATATATATATATATATATATATATATATATATATATATATATATATATTTCATTGAATATGACCGCATATTCTGTATTTATTATTTTCTGGTTTAGGGCTTCTATCCCTCTAACTATTTTCTTAGCATCAGGGCTTAATTGGAATAGGAGTTCTCCAAAACTCATTTTCGTACTTTTAAGGTGAAGAAAAGAAGTGATTTACTATAGAGTGTATTACACTTATTTGTATAATTTGCACGACGTTTCGAACCTCCATGGTTCATTCTCAAGTGAACAGATCTTACAATACTAGTTGATTTTATACCCGCATTAGGTCAGGTGATAATACAATGAAGGTGAAAAACATGGGGGGATACATAAGGGATAAACATAGGGGCTGCAGAAGGCTTATTGGCCCATACGAGGCATCTCCTATCTAAACACAAAGATTAATCCAGTGTAATTGGCCTGTTATGTTTGGACATTGTCTTCTGTGTTGGCATCGATATGTTCTTGTCTTGTCCTTACTCTCATGGTGGGTAGAGTAAATAGTTCCGTGATTTGGGTGTTCATGGTAGGTCGCTCTATTCTTATGTGAATTGCCTCAAGAATTTGTAATCTTCTTGAATCTTGGGTTTTGTCTATTATGCAAGTATTCTTGTTCAACATTTCTCTTGTTAGAGTAATGTCATGGGCTTGTCTCATGTGATTCCTAGGGGCACCAGATTGAAGATGGCATGTCAAACGCCTCGTCAGCTTGGTCGACGTCATACCTATGTACTTACATTGAAGGTTACATCCTTCGTGGGGGCAAGTGTACATGTATACAACGCTTGACTGCTGTAGAGGGTTCTCCGTCGGCTTCGGGCTGTTTTTGATAAGGAGTTCGGAAGTCTTCTTGGTTTTGTAGAATATTATCAGGTTTATGTTTTGGTTAGGAGTAGTGCTTTTTACTCCTTTACGGATTATTTCTTTCATTATTCTTTCCTCTTTTATATGTTCACTGTGCATGGTTGATTTGTAATATAATTTTATTGGGGGTGTTGTGGTTTCTGTTCTAGGTTCTGAATTATACCAACGGTCCAAGTGTCTTCTTATAGCAGCGTTTATTTCCGCGTTGCTATATCCGTTGTTCACCAATACCTGAGTTACTCTTTCAAACTCTCTACTCACGTTGCTCCATTCAGAGCAGTGGGTAAGCGCTCGACGAATATAAGCATTGAGAACACTGGCTTTGTATCTTTGGGGGCACTCACTTCTACCGTTCAGGCATAATCCTATGTTGGTGGGCTTGGTATATACGTTGGTGCTTAAAGAGGTTCCTGTTTTTGTTATTAGTACATCCAAGAATGGCAGACTGTTATTTTCACTATTTTCATGTGTAAATCGGAGTACTGACTCTCTCTCTAGGTGTCTTTTTAGGTCAATTAGTTCATCTGAGTCTTTTACTATTACGAATATGTCATCTACATAACGGCAGTATACAGTTGGTTTTTGTCTGCTACTGAAGACCCTATCTTCGATGGTTCCCATATAAAAATTAGCAAATAAAACTCCTAAGGGGGAGCCCATTGCTACTCCGTCTATTTGTAAATACATGTCTCCTTGTGGACTGATGAAAGGGGCTTCCTTTGTACATGCTTCGAGAAGACTTTTCAAGTGTGGCTCAGGTATGTCTAATTTGGGGGTGCTCTCGTCTCTGTATACTCTGTCCAGTATCATTCAGTATGTCCAGTTTTTTTTCCCTGCCAGGTGATAAGTTGGGGTTGGTATTTGGCTGATTATAGGGCGTAGTGGGTTACCTGGTTTATGCGTCTTAACATTGCCGTAGGCATATCCTAAGCCATAGTCGCCTTGAAGTTTATTGAAATGCACACTACCTTTCTTTGCGTTGATTGCTGTAATTGTTTTGTTTACTTTCCGCTTAAGGTCTTCTACGGGGTTCCTCGTGATTCGTTGAAATTTGGAGTCGTCACTTAGGATGTCGCTAATTTTGTTCATGTATTCATGGGTAGGAATCAATACATATGCTGCTGTTTTGTCGGCTTTTCTTATTGTTACGTCTTTCAGATTTTTTAGTTGTTTCGCTGCTTCTTTGAGTCGTGGGGTTAAGATTGTAGACGAATATGTTCCTCGTTTTTTCCCTGCTTCTGCAATGGACGTTGAATCCCTTTTTACCAACGTCCCAGTCGACACAACCATAGGAATGATACTGGACAGAGTATACAGAGACGAGAGCACCCCCAAATTAGACATACCTGAGCCACACTTGAAAAGTCTTCTCGAAGCATGTACAAAGGAAGCCCCTTTCATCAGTCCACAAGGAGACGTATTTACAAATAGACGGAGTAGCAATGGGCTCCCCCTTAGGAGTTTTATTTGCTAATTTTTATATGGGAACCATCGAAGATAGGGTCTTCAGTAGCAGACAAAAACCAACTGTATACTGCCGTTATGTAGATGACATATTCGTAATAGTAAAAGACTCAGATGAACTAATTGACCTAAAAAGACACCTAGAGAGAGAGTCAGTACTCCGATTTACACATGAAAATAGTGAAAATAACAGTCTGCCATTCTTGGATGTACTAATAACAAAAACAGGAACCTCTTTAAGCACCAACGTATATACCAAGCCCACCAACATAGGATTATGCCTGAACGGTAGAAGTGAGTGCCCCCAAAGATACAAAGCCAGTGTTCTCAATGCTTATATTCGTCGAGCGCTTACCCACTGCTCTGAATGGAGCAACGTGAGTAGAGAGTTTGAAAGAGTAACTCAGGTATTGGTGAACAACGGATATAGCAACGCGGAAATAAACGCTGCTATAAGAAGACACTTGGACCGTTGGTATAATTCAGAACCTAGAACAGAAACCACAACACCCCCAATAAAATTATATTACAAATCAACCATGCACAGTGAACATATAAAAGAGGAAAGAATAATGAAAGAAATAATCCGTAAAGGAGTAAAAAGCACTACTCCTAACCAAAACATAAACCTGATAATATTCTACAAAACCAAGAAGACTTCCGAACTCCTTATCAAAAACAGCCCGAAGCCGACGGAGAACCCTCTACAGCAGTCAAGCGTTGTATACATGTACACTTGCCCCCACGAAGGATGTAACCTTCAATGTAAGTACATAGGTATGACGTCGACCAAGCTGACGAGGCGTTTGACATGCCATCTTCAATCTGGTGCCCCTAGGAATCACATGAGACAAGCCCATGACATTACTCTAACAAGAGAAATGTTGAACAAGAATACTTGCATAATAGACAAAACCCAAGATTCAAGAAGATTACAAATTCTTGAGGCAATTCACATAAGAATAGAGCGACCTACCATGAACACCCAAATCACGGAACTATTTACTCTACCCACCATGAGAGTAAGGACAAGACAAGAACATATCGATGCCAACACAGAAGACAATGTCCAAACATAACAAGCCAATTACACTGGATTAATCTTTGTGTTTAGATAGGAGATGCCTCGTATGGGCCAATAAGCCTTCTGCAGCCCCTATGTTTATCCCTTATGTATCCCCCCATGTTTTTCACCTTCATTGTATTATCACCTAACATAATGCGGGTATAAAATCAACTAGTATTGTAAGATCTGTTCACTTGAGAATGAACCATGGAGGTTCGAAACGTCGTGCAAATTATACAAATAAGTGTAATACACTCTATAGTAAATCACTTCTTTTCTTCACCTTAAAAGTACGAAAATGAGTTTTGGAGAACTCCTATTCCAATTAAGCCCTGATGCTAAGAAAATAGAGGGATAGAAGCCCTAAACCAGAAAATAATAAATACAGAATATGCGGTCATATTCAATGAAATATATATATATATATATATATATATATATATATATATATATATATATATATATATATATATATATATATATATATATATATATATATATATATATATATATATGTATATAATCTTTGGACAACACTCACCAGTGGGCCTCGAACCCAGAAAGCACAACTACCTTCCAGTAGCTGCCATAACTAGCATGCCTTAACCCACTACACCATCAGACCCTTCAAAGAAGTATAGATTTCGAGGTATATATACACCCCAAATATCCCCACTTCCCAAGGGCACCAGATAAGTGAGATGTTACTATTTGTTTTTCATCAAGCTACTGTTAATGTGGGAGAAGTGGGGATATTTGGGGTATATATATATACCTCGAAATCTCTACTTCCTTTAAGGGTCTGATGGTATAGTGGGTTAAGGCGTACTAGTTATGGCAGCTACTGGAAGGTAGTTGTCCTTTCTGGGTTCGAGGCCCACTGGTGGGTGTTGTCAAAAGATTGTTAATCTTTACTTGTGGTTTAAGCAAGTATGGGCTTATAGCATGGACACGAGTTCTCCCACATTAACAATGGCTTGATGAAAAACATATCGTAACCCCTCACTTATCTGGTGCCCTTGGGAAGTGGGGATATTTGGGGTGTATATATATACCTCGAAATCTCTACTTCTTTCAAGGGTCTGATGCTGTAGTGGGTTAAGGCGTACTAGTTATGGCAGCTACTGGAAGGTAGTTGTGCTTTCTGGGTTCGAGGCCCACTGGTGGGTGTTGTCCAAAGATTGTTAATCTTCACTTGTGGTTTAAGTTAAATATGACCGAAAAAGTAAGATTAATAATTCTAACACGAATTTTCTCAATCTTTCGTACATTTCTTTTCACTGTTGGAGGTAATTCAAAAATCAATTCTCCAAAATTTATTTTTTTTTCTAGTCTGACGTGAGACTTGAGCGCGTTTCGTAAAACTTATTACATTTTCAAATGCGCATGGAAATGTCAAGACACACAAGCCTGGAAACCTACTTCGGCCAATCATTAGCCAGATACCCACACCCACGTACAGACTGGCAAAGCGACTCAACGGCCTGCTGACTCCTTATGTTCCTTGCGCCTTCAGCCTGAAGTCTCCAAAGGAATTTGTTGACTTTGTGCGGGGCACACGGGCCACAGGGATAAGAGCCTCGTTGGATGTAGAATCGCTGTTCACGTACCAGTGGACGAGACAATCGGGATGATAGCCGACAGAGTGTATCGTGATCCAGCCTGTACTCCTCTTGACATACCAGAAAATATCCTAAGGAAACTACTCCAAGCTTGTACTAAAGAGGCACCCTTCTTGAGCCCGGATGGGCACATGTATAAGCAAGTAGATGGGGTCGCTATGGGTTCTCCCCTAGGTGTCCTGTTTGCAAACTTCTACATGGGTACCATCGAGCAAAATGTCTTAGTCGACATGAACATGAAACCGGCCATATACTGCAGGTATGTTGACGATATTTTTACACAGGTACCTGATGTCAGACATCTGCAGGAGTTGAAGGAGGCATTTGAGCGGAGTTCCGTGCTGCATTTCACTTACGAGATGGAAAAGGATGGGAAGCTGCCCTTTCTAGATGTAACAGTCATGGAAAAGAGCGGAGGTTTCCACACTGCAGTCTACACTAAGGAAACGAACATAGGAATGTGCCTAAATGCCAAAAGCGACTGCCCAGATAGGTACAAGAGGAGTGTTGTTAACGCATATGTCGACCGTGCTCTCAGCCACAGCTCAGAATGGAAGCAAGTCGACGAAGAACTCTGTAGGGTAAGGCAGGTCCTAGTCAACAACGGCTTCTCCAATGGTTTCGTCGAAGACATCATAAGAAGGAAAGTGAAACGCCATGCAACCTCTGAAGAGACAACCAACACAAAACCAATACCCCCTATTAGACTATTTTACAGAACTTCTTTTCCACAGCTCATAAAACGGAGGAAAGGGTCCTGAAAGATATTGTTAATAGAAACGTTATCCCTACAGACAAAAACCAGAGGATACAACTGACGATTTACTATAAAACCAGAAAAACGGCCAGCCTACTCATGAGAAACTCTCCAGACACAAAACAGAATGCTTTAAAAGAGACTAACGTCGTCTATGCCTTCAAATGCCCTCTTGGGGACTGTAAGCTCCAAAAAACCCAGTATATAGGCAAGACAACAACATCTCTTTCTAGGCGTTTAACGATGCATAAGCAACAGGGCTCCATTAAGGAACATATAATCTCTTCCCACAACCAAACCATCGCTAGAGAAATCCTAGTAAACAACACAGAAATCATCGATAGATACAGCGATAGCAGGCGGCTTGACGTTTGCGAGGCACTACATATCAAGAAGTCAACACCAGCAATCAACAGCCAATTAATGCACAACTATATTCTACCCACCTCAAGACTCCGCTCCAATATAGAAGCATCAAGAAATATGGACCAATAGGCTTTCTACCAACACTTCTATTCAATACCCATTGTTTCGTGTTCTGTCTTGTGTTGATGAAATTAATACCCTATTAATGCCACCTCTTGTTCTGTCTTGTGTTGATGAAATTAATACCCTATTAATGCCACCTCACCCCATCCACCTCACTCAAATGTAGATATAAAATCGGAGATGCGTAAGTTCTATTCAGTTGTGTATTTGTAAACTAAAAGTCTTTGAAAATGTAATAAGTTTTACGAAACGCGCTCGTGTCGCGTCAGACTAGAAATAAAAATGAATTTTGGAGAATTGATTTTTGATTTACCTCCAACAGTGAAAAGAAATGTACGAAAGATTGAGAAAATTCGTGTTAGAATTATTAATCTTACTTTTTCGGTCATATTTAATAATATATCTCTACAGGAAAGACTGCTACCAAAATATACTAATATATATATATATATATATATATATATATATATATATATATATATATATATATATATATATATATATATATATATATATATATATATATATATATATATATATTGTGACGGTAATCTCTTTCAAGAGAGATTGAGCCTGCTCTTCCCTCCCAAGTACATTACATCAACAGATAATATAGAAGATATATCCAACAAGTATCTCCAAAACGTTTTGCCCAGAGAGCAAAACGTATCCAGCACACCTGCTCGCCCCCGCCACCGTTAACCGGCAAACTGCTTGTCCATCGCCTGCCGGTCGCTGATTGGCTGGTGTCCAGTCGCACCTGCCCCACCACCCTCCACCACAATTTGATGTCTGGGCTACAGCGACCCAGAGAAGGCAGAATATCCCAGTGCTCCTTGCAGTTGACACGTCTCATTGGTAGACTAAGCCTTGGCTTACGTGTACTAAGGGAGGTGGCAGCTCGAAGCCAATATTCTGGCACTATAATCATTTACTTTGCTATTACTCACTTGTCTTAACGTAACTTTTCATTTGCCAGTGATTATTCTTATTATTTTGTTTGTTGACTTGTCTGTTACATTTTTATGCTCAATTTTATTCATGTCTTGTTTTTCTAATGTAATTAAAATTTCATTGTTAAATTTACTTGTGTTTTGTGTGTCTTCCCATTACCTTACCACAGACGAAAGTTCCAGCTTTTCTCTTTTTTTTTTTCTTTATGTGACGAGGCCATGCCCCTAGCTTTTGAAACAGCCGAACACCAACGCGTTACCGTCACATAAAAGTGGGGGCCTGCCCTAGGAGATTCACTCAGGTACTGGTGCCAAGTAGTAATTTATGGTAAGCGTATTTGGCTTTGGTAACGTAGCTTTTACTATTTTTCATATTCAATTTTATTTTTATATGGTGCTGTGTGTATTTTGCATTCCGAGAGTAGCATATGGTGAAGGTGAGACAACTTTGGATTACGTGGTGACTGTAGGCCTCAGTCATTCTCTAAATTGGTCATCTCTCCCTCCGTGTTATTACTCGTGTTTACCTCTTTTGTCCCTTGGATATTTCTCATATTTTCGACAGATCATCATATTGGTACCCTGGTACTGTGGTCTGCCCCCGGGTCAAGTGCACCTAATCTTCTGCAATCTGACAGTAGGAGGATAAAGAGGGCCATAGTTCCTCTAGCACGAACTTTAGTTGCTGAATTGGGACCTCAGCAGCAGTTCTCGTCACCAGTTGACACCTCGCACCCCTACACGTCAGTCAGAGATGATGATACATACATTGGTAGGGAATTAGTTTTCTTTTTCAGAGCACAAAAGTTCGCTAATTCTGTAAGTATCATATTAATTTCAGTGGGAAAACTTGCTTATGTCCTATAGAGACTCGGCAAGGTATGCCTACATCCTTGGATTACCAATTTTACTTTTTAGGCAATTAACTGTTTCATTTGTTTTAGAAACTCAGTTTCACTTGTTTAGTAGGATTTTCTTGCCCTTATCCTCTTACATGAGTACCGGGTACAAGATTTCCTGCGACCTTGATTTAATTAATCATTTAACATCTTGTACTTAACTTTAATTGTTAAAGATTCCACAGGATAGGTACCAGTTGCCACGTTATCCTGTTTCTGACATTCACTATATCACAACGGTATATTCGTTGTGCATTTATTTGCTAACTTCACCGTGTTTCGTCTCCAAGCTTTCCGTGCAGATCCAGCAGGTGAAATAGGGACTTTAAGTCGTGCCAAGAGGACTGAATTACATACTCTTGCACATGAGTATCAACTAGAAGTTCCCTACCAAGCCAACAAAAATGAGATACACAACCTGTTACTGGATCATTTCCTAGAGCAAGGTAAGATAGACTCTGAAACTCACGAAACTTACTTTATTGCAGATAAAACTGATTTGGCAACGATGAAACTCAAACTAGAGCTGGCCAAGATTGAACGCGAGCAGCAAAGGGAAGCCCTCGAGCAGCAACGAGAAGCAGCTGCCATACGAAGGGAAGAACAAGAACGTGAGGCTGCCTTGAGGAAGAAAGAACAAGAACGTGAAATCGCCCTCAAGGAACGTGAAGCTGCCTTGAGGAAAGAAGAACACGAACGTGAGGTTGCAATGCTCCGTGAGCGGGAACGAGTACAGCTTGAAGCAAAACAACGCCAATTGGAGATTCAACGCGAACATGACAAACACCAAGCGACTCTGGCTATGGAATGTCGTCAACGAGAATTCGCGTTGGAAACTTCGCACCTCGCTCAACGCCAGCAAGCTACTGCCAATCTTCCCGTCAGTTTTAATATATCACATGCAAGTAAGTTAATGCCATCATTTGTAGAAACAGAAGTTGACGTGTTTTTCACCACCTTTGAAACCCTTGCTAATCAACTTAGTTGGCCTGCCGACCAATGGGCCACACTTCTCAGAGTACATCTTACAGGTAGAGCTGCAGTCACACTCAGTACTTTGGCGTCTGAGAATGACTACCAGACTCTGACACAAGCAGTGTTGGACGCCTACCTTCTCTCCACCGAAAGTTATCGAAGGAAATTCCGTGACCACCTGAAGGCAAGTACCACTACCTTTCTCGAGTTTGCTAACACCAAAAGGAGATATTTTATGAAATGGCTGGAAGCAGCACATGTCTCTACCTTTGCAGAACTCGTCAACCTGATGCTAGTTGAAGAATTCTTGAGGCGTGTGCCGCCTCCTCTCCGTCTATATTTAGCAGATAAAGAAGAAACCGACTACCTGAAGTGTGCTAAGTCGGCTGACACAGCCTCATCCACCGGCTGACACCAGAACCATCCTCCAGTAAGAAGTCGTGGTACAGTTGCGAGAAAGTGAGTACCGATCAAGCTGGCTCGCAATTGTACTGTAAGTATTGTAGACTCTATGGACATACCATAGATAAATGTGGTAAGTCTCAATACAAAGGAACCACTGAAACGCAAAAACCCAAACCAACTCCTCCTAAGTCCGGTTAGCCTGTGATGAATGTTGGTGTTCATGTTAATGATCTTTCTCTTTTCAGTAACCACCTGTATACTGGAACTGTCTCTGCCAACGGTTCAAATCCGGAGGGACGTTTCAAATTGAAGATCTTGAGGGACACAGCAGCTCTTCAATCGATCATCTTGAAGTCGGCTGTGCCCAACATCGCCTACACCAGAGAAACTGTCTTCATCACTGACCTCACTGCTACCACTCCTTATCCTCTCGCCAGAGTCCACCTGGATTGTCCCTTCGTGAACGGAGAAGTCCAAGTCGCCGTCAGGGAAAAGCCTTTTCCCATGCCTGGAGTGCAACTTCTCCTGGGCAACGACTTGGCAGAAGACCTGCAACCGACCAACCTGATCGTCATGGACAAACCCCAGGTGTGTACCTCTGTGACAGATAACCCTATATTTGAGTATGTTCCAGCAATGGCTCAAGAGAGTGGTGAAGTTTCTCCTCTGGTTCTAGTGACCACCCGTGCACAAGCCGCACGACCACAGCCAGCTGACTCTACTGCTACCGCTGTCCCTCAAGACCCTCAGAAACTACCCCCGAATCTGACCAAGTTGGAGTTCCGTAAGTTACAGAGGGAAGATCTTACTTTGACACCATTATTTTTCCAGGCTGAGACTCAACCCGACAGTATTCCTGGGTTCTTCCTAGAGAACGACTTGCTCTACAGCAGATATAGACCCAGTAAACTGAAGGAGGAGGACGATTGGGCCAACGTCGAACAACTTGTGATTCCTGCCAGCCTGCGGCCCACTATTCTACACCTGGCCCACGGAGCACTCTCCCACTACGGATTCAACAAGACTTACCATGGAATCCGTCAAGACTACTACTGGCCAGGTATGGTAAATAGCGTCAAACAGTACGTCAAACAGTGTCATACATATCAGATGGCAGGTAAACCGAACATCTCTATTCCCAGAGCGCCACTGATTCCTATACAGGTGCCTGCGGAACCTTTCCACAGACTTATTATAGACTGTGTTGGTCCTTTACCTTGGACCAGTTCAGGTAACGCCTATATCTTAACCATCCTGTGTCCTACCACCAGATTCCCCATAGCAGTTCCAGTGAAGAACATTACGGCTGCTACGGTTGTGAAGCACTTATTGAAGATCTTCACCCAGTATGGATTGGATTTCCCAGGGAGGTTCAGAGCGACTGTGGCACCAACTTCACCAGTGATCTCTTCAAAAGGACACTGGAGGAGTTCAACATCAAACAGGTATTGTCCAGCCCCTATCATCCTGCTTCACAGGGTTCTCTTGAGCGTAGTCATCAGACTATTAAAGCACTCCTGAAAAAGTTTTGTAGTGAAACCTCTAAGGATTGGGATAAGCAAATAGATCTGATAATGCATATATATAGAAGTCTTCCCCAATGAGTCCCTAGGAGTATCTCCTTATGAGATGCTCTACGGACGTAAGTGCCGTACTCCCCTCAAGGCTTTCAAAGACTCTCTACGTGATGCCACCTTCAGTGAGCATAAGAATGTGCCCCAGTTTCTTCAAAACCTTCAACACATTCTAGAGAGAGTCCACAGTTTTGCCCAAGATAATTTATTGAAAGCACAGGAGAGGATGAAGACTCATTACGACCAGACCAGCAAAGTAAGAAAATTTAAGCCGGGAGACTTCGTTCTTGCTTACTTCCCTATCCCAGGTTCTCCTTTACAAAATAGGTTTTCAGGACCCTACCGCATCAAGGAGTGCAGAAACAACCATAACTACGTTCTAGAGACTCCAGATAGGCGGCGGAAGACTCAGCTGTGCCACGTCAACCTCCTGAAGCTATATAATGGTACTCCTCCCACTGTCATGCTTAACTACTCTGCTTTTACAGAACCATACATCCACAGTGAGACCTTCCCTGCTTCTCCTCCCGAAAGCACTGACAAGGAGTCAGTGCTTTCTAATTCAGAAATCCTTAATGATCTTCCCAAATATTTTCAGGACAATCATAGTGCACCTCTCGTCAAGATCTTCAGAGAACATCAGGAGTTGTTCCGAGATGACCCCCAAGAGTGTAATGTTACCCAGCACGACATCCAACTGCTCCCCGACACCCGGCCGATTCGTCAACCCTTCTACCGAATCAGCCCTAGCAAGAAGGAAGTCATGCGTGCTGAGGTGCAGTACCTCTTGGATCATGGACTGGCTACACCTTAGAGCTGTCAACCGTGTCATCCAGGGCTTGGATAACACGTACGCCTATTTGGATGATATCGTCGTAGCATCCAACACCTGGAGTGAACATCTGCTCCAGCTGCAACGACTGTTCGCCAAGCTCCTGACAGCCGGCCTCACCATCAACCTGGGCAAGTCCACCTTCGCGAAAGGTAAAGTGCGTTATCTGGGTCATGTAATTGGGAGTGGCAGCCTAGCTCCGTTAAACTCACACACTCAAGCCATCCAACATTATCCACAGCCTACCACCAGGAAGCAGCTCCTGCGCTTCCTTGGTCTTGCCTCCTACTACCGTAGGTTTATGAGAAATTTCAGTACAGTCGCCACACCTTTAATCCTATTAACCAGTCCCAAGCAACGGTATAAGTGGACCATGCAGCAAACCGTTGCTTTCGAACAACTCAAATTCCTCCTCTGTTCTAATCCCATTATCGCCTCGCCAGATATCACCAAGCCTTTCGTCCTTCATGTCGACGCCAGTGGTACCGGCGTTGGTGGTGTCCTGATGCAGCAACGAGGCGAGGAGGTTCTACCTGTCAGCTACTACAGCTACAAATTGAAACCCCACCAGAGGAACTACAGCACTATTGAAAAGGAGCTACTATCCATCGTCCTGAATCTCCAACACTTCGCTCCATACCTACAAGGTGCCAGGTCTACCACCATCTTCTCAGACCACAACCCTCTCCGCTTCTTACATCAAGCCCAATTCACTAACCAGCGTCTTCTACGATGGGCTTTATACCTACAAGATTTCAACCTGGAGATCCGCTATATCAAGGGTTCTGACAACATCATAGCCGATGCCCTCTCCAGAGTTTATGAAGTAGAAGCAAATCCACCTATTACTCCACCACATAACGACATACTTCTTCCAGAACCGCAGGCTTCGGGGGAGAGTTGTGACGATAATCTCTTTCAAGAGAGATTGAGCCTGCTCTTCCCTCCAAAGTACATTACATCAACAGATAATATCGAAGATATATCCAACAAGTATCTCCAAAACGTTTTGCCCAGAGAGCAAAACGTATCCAGCACACCTGCTCGCCCCCGCCAACGTTAACCGGCAAACTGCTTGTCCATCGCCTGCCGGTCGCTGATTGGCTGGTGTCCAGTCGCACCTGCCCCACCACCCTCCGCCACAAGTTGATGTCTGGGCTACAGCGACCCAGAGAAGGCAGAATATCCCAGTGCTCCTTGCAGTTGACACGTCTCATTGGTAGACTAAGCCTTGGCTTACGTGTACTAAGGGAGGTGGCAGCTCGAAGCCAATATTCCGGCATCACTATTATATATTTTGCTATTACTCACTTGTCTTAACGTAACTTTTCATTTGCCAGTGATTATTCTTATTATTTTGTTTGTTGACTTGTCTGTTACATTTTTATGCTCAATTTTATTCATGTCTTGTTTTTCTAACGTAATTAAAATTTCATTGTTAAATTTACTTGTGTTTTGTGTGTCTTCCCATTACCTTACCACAGACGAAAGTTCCAGCTTTTCTCTTTTTTTTTCTTTATGTGACGAGGCCATGCCCTTAGCTTTTGAAACAGCCGAACACCAACGCTTTACCGTCACAATATATATATATATATATATATATATATATATATATATATATATATATATATATATATATATATATATATATATATTATATATATATATATATAAATATATGTATTTACATATATATATATATATATATATATATATATATATATATATATATATATATATATGTATTTATATATATATATATGTATTTATATATATATATATATATATATATATATATATATATATATATATATATATATATATATATATATATATATATATAGGTTCGAAAGGTCGTGCAAATTATACAAATAAGTGTAATACACTCTATAGTAAATCACTTCTTTTCTTCACCTTAAAAGTACGAAAATGAGTTTTGGAGAGCTCCTATTCCAATTAAGCCCTGATGCTAAGAAAATAGTTAGAGGGATAGAAGCCCTAAACCAAAAAATAATAAATACAGAATATGCGTTCATATTCAATGAAACATGTTTGAAAGAAAACCTGCTGCCAGTATACACCAATATAAACCCACATGACCCAGCAGTCCGCAATACAGAGTTTACCTATAGGTATAGGCAAGAGCTCATTCGGCATCAACTAAACAAGAAGAAGGAAGCCCTCCAAACCTTTATAGAGCAGGCGGAGCATCTGTTAAACAAATGGACCCAGTACGACATCCCTATCCAACTCAAGCAAACCATCAACAGTGAACTATTTAACCTGAAACAACAACATAAAACTCTTGTAGAAACAAAGACACTCCGTAAGTTAACATCCCTAAACGGTGGACAGCTAAAAATCCCTCGTCCTAAAGATGGCTACTTTAACCTGACTTCTTATGATCTTACCCAGGACCAACGAGACCTCTTAAATCTTGGTCTAAATTGTCAATTCTTATCTAAACCAAAGATGCATAAAAAACGCCTGGAAATCGAAATGCTTCTGGACGATATCCATAAGCTAGAAGACAACAAAAAAGTCATCACCACGGACACACTTCAAGCTGAACTACTTGCAGAAGCAGGGAAAAAACGAGGAACATATTCATCTACAATCTTAACCCCACGACTCAAAGAAGCAGCGAAACAACTAAAAAATCTGAAAGACGTAACAATAAGAAAAGCCGACAAAACAGCAGCATATGTATTGATTCCTACCCATGAATACATGAACAAAATTAGCGACATCCTAAGTGACGACTCCAAATTTCAACGAATCACGAGGAACCCCGTAGAAGACCTTAAGCGGAAAGTAAACAAAACAATTACAGCAATCAACGCAAAGAAAGGTAGTGTGCATTTCAATAAACTTCAAGGCGACTATGGCTTAGGATATGCCTACGGCAATGTTAAGACGCATAAACCAGGTAACCCACTACGCCCTATAATCAGCCAAATACCAACCCCAACTTATCACCTGGCAAAGAAACTCAATGAACTCCTAACTCCATACACTCCAAGTAAGTTTAGTCTACAATCATCAGCAGATTTCCTAGAATTGATCAAATCTACCCAGCCCGATGGAATCATCGCTTCCCTGGACGTTGAATCCCTTTTTACCAACGTCCCAGTCGACACAACCATAAGAATGATACTGGACAGAGTATACAGAGACGAGAGCACCCCCAAATTAGGCATACCTGAGCTACACTTGAAAAGTCTTCTCGAAGCATGTACAAAGGAAGCCCCTTTCATCAGTCCACAAGGAGACATGTATTTACAAATAGACGGAGTAGCAATGGGCTCCCCCTTAGGAGTTTTATTTGCTAATTTTTATATGGGAACCATCGAAGATAGGGTCTTCAGTAGCAGACAAAAACCAACTGTATACTGCCGTTCTGTAGATGACATATTCGTAATAGTAAAAGACTCAGATGAACTAATTGACCTAAAAAGACACCTAGAGAGAGAGTCAGTACTCCGATTTACACATGAAAATAGTGAAAATAACAGTCTGCCATTCTTGGATGTACTAATAACAAAAACAGGAACCTCTTTAAGCACCAACGTATATACCAAGCCCACCAACATAGGATTATGCCTGAACGGTAGAAGTGAGTGCCCCCAAAGATACAAAGCCAGTGTTCTCAATGCTTATATTCGTCGAGCGCTTACCCACTGCTCTGAATGGAGCAACGTGAGTAGAGAGTTTGAAAGAGTAACTCAGGTATTGGTGAACAACGGATATAGCAACGCGGAAATAAACGCTGCTATAAGAAGACACTTGGACCGTTGGTATAATTCAGAACCTAGAACAGAAACCACAACACCCCCTATAAAATTATATTACAAATCAACCATGCACAGTGAACATATAAAAGAGGAAAGAATAATGAAAGAAATAATCCGTAAAGGAGTAAAAAGCACTACTCCTAACCAAAACATAAACCTGATAATATTCTACAAAACCAAGAAGACTTCCGAACTCCTTATCTAAAACAGCCCGAAGCCGACGGAGAACCCTCTACAGCAGTCAAGCGTTGTATACATGTACACTTGCCCCCACGAAGGATGTAACCTTCAATGTAAGTACATAGGTATGACGTCGACCAAGCTGACGAGGCGTTTGACATGCCATCTTCAATCTGGTGCCCCTAGGAATCACATGAGACAAGCCCATGACATTACTCTAACAAGAGAAATGTTGAATAAGAATACTTGCATAATAGACAAAACCCAAGATTCAAGAAGATTACAAATTCTTGAGGCAATTCACATAAGAATAGAGCGACCTACCATGAACACCCAAATCACGGAACTATTTACTCTACCCACCATGAGAGTAAGGACAAGACAAGAACATATCGATGCCAACACAGAAGACAATGTCCAACATAACAGGCCAATTACACTGGATTAATCTTTGTGTTTGGATAGGAGATGCCTCGTATGGGCCAATAAGCCTTCTGCAGCCCCTATGTTTATCCCTTATGTATCCCCCCATGTTTTTCACCTTCATTGTATTATCACCTGACCTAATGCGGGTATAAAATCAACTAGTATTGTAAGATCTGTTCACTTGAGAATGAACCATGGAGGTTCGAAACGTCGTGCAAATTATACAAATAAGTGTAATACACTCTATAGTAAATCACTTCTTTTCTTCACCTTAAAAGTACGAAAATGAGTTTTGGAGAACTCCTATTCCAATTAAGCCCTGATGCTAAGAAAATAGTTAGAGGGATAGAAGCCCTAAACCAAAAAATAATAAATACAGAATATGCGGTCATATTCAATGAAACATGTTTGAAAGAAAACCTGCTGCCAGTATACACCAATATATATATATATATATATATATATATATATATATATATATATATATATATATATATATATATATATATATATATATATATATATATATATATATATATATATATATATATATATATATATATATATATATATATATATATATATATATATATATATGTATAAGCCCTAAAAGGGGTACCACCTCTAGTGCAAGTGTAGGGACCCATAGCCTCGGAGTAGAAAATAATGAGTACTCAGAGAAGACAAATTTGGATCCTCACTGAACAATTTGATATTTTCTTCACCTACCACCCCTATTCTTTTAGTGTGTGTGTAAATATTTTTAACTTTATTTAAAATTTCATTACACAAAAAGGGTTACAACATTGGTTACATGCAAGGTACAAGACTATTTGTCACAAGTTGTACAGCTCCTCCAGCTTCTCAGATGGCGGGCAGGAACCATAGATGCAGTAATCATTTCCCCTCTGGATCGTCACACTAAGGCGCTGAAAGAGAAAACTGGCGGCTCTAGGGTCTCTAGTGGTTTTAATTAGCTTGGACCCCAGTTCCTTCAAAAAACTTGTAGTACTTTTACCTCAGGCACCAAGTGTCTCTGAGGCAATGGGGACAAAATTGTAGTGGTGATCAAGGTCTCCATATTTACGTGACTTGGCTGCTTCCCGGTGATTGGCAGCTCCTCCTGCCTGTGCAGCACTGAAGTTAACATAGGTGTTGCGTAAGGTTGAAGTGCAATTGTAGTCTCACACCAACTGTCTACCATTCTTCCAGGGGTTCATCGTGACCCCTTCTGGGCGACCGACAGGTTCACCTGAGTTACGGGGCATTAGGTAATAGCTCTCTCTGCTGCACAACCGGCCATGGTAAGGCTTCTCTTGATAAAGTCATTAACCTTGCCGGTTCTTGCATGCCATCCTCCTGTCCTTTGGCAGAGAAGGCCAAGCCGTCCGTTCCTGTCAGCTACTGCCTCCCCGCAAATACACCTGTATTCGGTGTGGATTGGGGCAGCGAGGCGGAGAGCCACAACATTTCGGAGGGCCTGCGGTGTGAGACGAGTGCCAGTTGCTGACATTGGGGTTGCTAATAGGAAGTCCCCTGCATGGGGAGCTGCTACAGCTTTAAGTCGGGTAATATCATGTGGTGTTGTCACAGCTTCTAGTAATGTCGCAGCTTCTTGGTCGGCAATGGGGCTATCCCAGCTGGATTGCTTATGGGCTTCACAAAGCAGTGGTTGGTGTGCTGGTCCTGTGAGAGAGACCCATTTGGTGGTGCAGTCTGCAAAGCTGGGATCATGTATCCCTGCCCGTTGAGCTAGGTGCTCAGGAAGGATTTCCTTCACCAAGTAGTCAGACCCCACTGAAGAGGACAGAAATGCTGGTACCGCAATTTGTGTTGCTGTGCGTACGCCGAGGCCCCCGAGTCTGACAGGAAGGGAGGCTTGTTTCCACTGTTAGTCGCTGAGAGAAAGGTTGAGGGCTTTTTCTAGCATTGATTTCAGCAAGATGTTGTACTCCTCTAATTAATTAATTTTGAAAGATGGCGAACATCTAAAAAAGTAGGTCAGCCTGGGGAGGGACAAGCATCTGGTGATGAGGTAAAGTGCATCATGAGCATCGATGTCTTCAATCCTCTCGTCCATCCTCTTCAGGTTAGTGATCTTACCGAGGACCTCGTTGATGGCATTCCCTCCAAGACGAGCACCTAAAAGTGTGCTGTCCTCAGGGTTGGTTACGTGAATATCAGGCAAAATAACCTTTATTCGCTCTATTATGTTCTGGTTGGTGGAGGTTATTTCCCACTTGGAAGAGTTCAGGGTGAGGCCTAGACTTGCTCCTTGCTCCTGAATTATTCTTATTACGTCCAAGAGTTAGGCTGGAGAGGCGGCTAGAGTACCATCGTTCAAAAACCAAATGTTGAGCTCACTGGAAAGGTTATCGGTGTCTTCCTTGATGACTAGGCAGTAAAGAAAAGGAGCAAGGGGGTCATCCTGTTGGACAGCTTCTTGTGACTCAATTTCATGTTCCCCGAAAAGCAGAGAGATTCTTGCTGTAACATGAGTTTACAAACGGGTAGAGGGAAGGAAAAAGGCGATGAATCGCACTGAGTACTGCTTCCCTTCTAACCAGATTGAAAACATTTTTGAAGTCCAGTTTTATCAGAGCTTTTTCATCCGTAATGTTGGCAAATTAGGCTCTAGCTGCATGAGCCGCTGCCTCACACCCTTGGGGAATTCCAAACCCAAGCTGTTTTGGCTTCATCATGTCGGCTGCTGCCTGACTAACTGTTCTAGGAGCAGCCTTAGCAACGAGGCGCTGGAGTGAATTGCCCACAGCTATCGGTCTGATTCCTCCATCTTTTTTACTCAGGGCACAGAGTGAAGCACTAGAAATGATAGGCCGAATGGTCTCTGGTATGTTGCCAGCTAGACATATGTTGGAGAATCTAGTTAGCTCCACCAGGAGGACCTGTGCAATGTCTCCCAGTGCACGGAGCATTTGTTTGATGTGGTTGGGTTTTAAACCTGTGAACACGCCTGCTGATCCTGGTGGGAAGGTTAAAGCTGCTTTATAAACCATTGATTCGAGCACACACAGGGGGTTCTGCTCTGGTGACACCGACTAGAGGAACAATGTCATCACGTGGAGCTCTGGGTGGGTGTTTTTTCTCTTAGGGCTTGTGCTGTATCGGCGTCTCTGGTGGCAACTTTGTCCTAGCTGGTGATGACTCTGATCGCCCTTATTGTGTTGCCTTCTATTTTCCTGCTGACTGGATGCCTCGGTTCTGCTGTTGATACCTTTTCTGTGGTGGGTGTTTTTGGCACGAGTGGGGAGGGGGTGCTTGGTTGTCCTCTCTAGGAAAACTATTTATAACCACAATGGCTGAGGACGCTAGTGATTTGTCTCTCCTTGCAGGGACAGCTAGGCATATGTTACCAAACAGGAGAAGATGAGGCCATGCTTCGATGGTTCCGGGAAAGTCATTAACCTATTTCAAGAGGTGGATAATTTGGCTGCCGCTTGGGGGCGAGCAGCTTTGGGGATGTTGTGCAAGGTTCCAACCGATGTCGCTTTGATGGATTCTAGTAGGTTCTCAGTCGAAATGAAGCTGTTGGAGCTGTTTTCCCTGACTGCTGGTGTGGGACCTTGATTGATACTCTCTTTGGGAGGGCGCCACCTACCCGGACAATCGGTTCCGTTGTGGGAATGGTAGCGCACACCCCCGTTGGTCTTGAGACGCGTAACCTTGTTATATAATAGGTATGTGTCGTACCTGATGCTGTTTGATGGCTCCTCTTGGCTGAGAGAAGCTTGGCTGTCATTCGTGACATGCAACATCCTCGGGCGCTGGACGCTATATATATATATATATATATATATATATATATATATATATATATATATATATATATATATATATATATATATATATATATATATATATATATATATATATATATATATCTATATATATATATATATATATATATATATATATATATATATATATATATATATATATATATATATATATATATATATATATATATATATATATATATATATATATATATATATATATATATATATATATATATATATATATATATATATATATATATATATATATATATATATATATATATATATATATATATATATATATATATATATATATATATATATATATATATATATATATATATATATATATATATATATATATATATATATATATATATATATATATATATATATATATATATATATATATATATATATATATATATATATATATGTCGTACCTAGTAGCCAGAACACACTTCTCAACCTACTATGCAAGGCCCGATTTGCCTAATAGCGGGCGGTGGTGGCGGCTGGTGGCAGGTGGTGGTGGCGGTGTTGGCGGCTGGTGGTGGCGGCTGGTGGTGGTGGCAGCTGGTGGCGGTGATGGCGGCTGGTGGTGGTGGCAGCTGGTGGCGGTGATGGCGGCTGGTGGTGGTGGTGGTGGCAGCTGGTGGTGGTGGCAGCTGGTGGCGGTGATGGCGGCTGGTGGTGGTGGTGGTGGTGATGGCGGCTGGTGGCGGGCGGTGGCGGCTTGTGGCGGCTGGTGGTGGCGGCGGTGGTGGGTGGTGGTGGTGGTGGTGGGTGGTGGTGGCGGCTGTGGTGGGTGGTGGCGGCGGCGGCGGTGATGGGTGGTGGCGGCGGCGGTGGTGGTGGGTGGTGGTGGCGGCGGCGGTGATGGGTGGTGGCGGCGGTGGTGGTGGGTGGTGGTGGCGGCGGCGGCTGGTGGTGGTGGGTGGTGGTGGTGGGTGGTGGCAGCTGGTGGCGGTGATGGCGGCTGGTGGTGGTGGTGGTGGTGATGGCGGCTGGTGGCGGGCGGTGGCGGCTTGTGGCGGCTGGTGGTGGCGGCGGTGGTGGGTGGTGGTGGTGGGTGGTGGTGGTGGCGGCTGTGGTGGGTGGTGGCGGCGGCGGCGGTGATGGGTGGTGGCGGCGGCGGTGGTGGTGGGTGGTAGTGGCGGCGGCGGTGATGGGTGGTGTCGGCGGTAGTGGTGGGTGGTGGTGGCGGCGGCGGCTGGTGGTGGTGGGTGGTGGTGGTGGGTGGTGGCGGCGGGTGGCGGTGGTGGGTGGCGGTGGCTGGTGGCGGGTGGCGGCTGGTGGTGGGTGGTGGCGGCGGGTGGTGAGTGGTGGTTGTGGGTGGCGGTGGCTGGTGGCGGGTGGCGGCTGGTGGCGGGTGGTGGCGGGTGGCGGCTGGTGGTGGGTGGTGGCGGGTGGCGGCTGGTGGTGGGTGGTGGCGGGTGGCGGCTGGTGGTGGGTGGCGGGTGGTGGGTGGTGGCGGCGGGTGGTGAGTGGCGGTGGTGGGTGGCGGTGGCTGGTGGCGGGTGGCGGCTGGTGGCGGGTGGCGGCTGGTGGTGGGTGGTGGCAGGTGGCGGCTGGTGGTGGGTGGCGGCTGGTGGTGGGTGGCAGGTGGCGGCTGGTGGTGGGTGGCGGGTGGCGGCGGGTGGCGGCTGGTGGTGGGTGGCGGGTGGCGGCGGGTGGCGGCTGGTGGTGGGTGGCGGCTGGTGGTGGCTGGTGGCGGCTGGTCGTGGGTGGTGGCGGCGGGTGGTGAGTGGCGGTGGTGGGTGGCGGTGGCTGGTGGCGGGTGGCGGCTGGTGGCGGGTGGCGGCTGGTGGTGGGTGGTGGCGGCTGGTGGTGGGTGGTGGCGGCGGGTGGTGAGTGGTGGTGGTGGGTGGCGGTGGCTGGTGGCGGGTGGCGGCTGGTGGCGGGTGGTGGCGGGTGGCGGCTGGTGGTGGGTGGTGGCGGGTGGCGGCTGGTGGTGGGTGGTGGCGGCTGGTGGTGGGTGGCGGCGGGTGGTGGGTGGTGGCGGCGGGTGGTGAGTGGCGGTGGTGGGTGGCGGTGGCTGGTGGCGGGTGGCGGCTGGTGGTGGGTGGTGGCGGGTGGCGGCTGGTGGTGGGTGGTGGCGGCTGGTGGTGGGTGGTGGCAGGTGGCGGCTGGTGGTGGGTGGCGGCTGGTGGTGGGTGGCAGGTGGCGGCTGGTGGTGGGTGGCGGGTGGCGGCGGGTGGCGGCTGGTGGTGGGTGGCGGGTGGCGGCGGGTGGCGGCTGGTGGTGGGTGGCGGCTGGTGGTGGCTGGTGGCGGCTGGTGGTGGGCGGTGGCGGCGGGTGGTGAGTGGCGGTGGTGGGTGGCGGTGGCTGGTGGCGGGTGGCGGCTGGTGGCGGGTGGCGGCTGGTGGTGGCAGGTGGCGGCTGGTGGTGGGTGGCGGCTGGTGGTGGCGGGTGGCGGTGGGTGGTGGCGGGTGGCGGCTGGTGGCGGGTGGTGGCGGGTGGCGGCTGGTGGTGGGTGGCGGGTGGCGGCTGGTGGCGGCCAGCTGGGACACACCCTTCACCACTGAAGGTCTGAGCACAACTAACCATGTCTCTCTCACCACCAGAACAGTGTTGCCAGCTCGCCCTCTCAAAATGTTTCCTTCAAAGATTGTATATTATCTTTGAACAACAAGTTTGATTATCAAGGAAATAATGCATATATTATTGTCACATTAATACTGTGCAATATCTTATTACATTCCTGCTAAATAATTATAATTTGAAACAGGACAAAAAATCCAAAATATATATAAAAACCAACAGTAGAGATCACGAGGCCTAGGCCTCGCCTGTGACCACACATCCTGCCTCCCTGGCCTGCTACCCTCTCACACCTCACACTCTTAACTCTCTCATAATCACTCTCACTCTCTAACTCTGTCACTCTTACTCTCTGTCACTCTTACTCTCTGTCACTCTTACTCTCTGTCACTCTTACTCTCTGTCACTCTTACTCTGTCACTCTTACACTCTGTCACTCTTACTCTCTGTCACTCTTACTCTGTCACTCTTACTTTGTCACTCTTACACTCTGTCACTCTTACTCTCTGTCACTCTTACTCTCTGTCACTCTTACTCTCTGTCACTCTTACTCTGTCACTCTTACTCTCTGTCACTCTTACTCTCTGTCACTCTTACTCTCTGTCACTCTTACTCTCTGTCACTCTTACTCTGTCACTCTTACACTCTGTCACTCTTACTCTCTGTCACTCTTACTCTCTGTCACTCTTACTCTCTGTCACTCTTACTCTGTCACTCTTACTCTCTGTCACTCTTACTCTCTGTCACTCTTACTCTCTGTCACTCTTACTCTCTGTCACTCTTACTCTGTCACTATTACTCTCTGTCACTCTTACTCTCTGTCACTCTTACTCTGTCACTCTTACTCTCTGTCACTCTTACTCTCTGTCACTCTTACTCTGTCATTCTTACTCACTCTCAGTAACCCTTACCCATTCATACTCACTCTCTCACTCTTACTCTCATACTCTTACTTTCAATTACTCTTACTCTCAATTACTCTTACTCTCAATTACTCTTACTCCCAATCACTCCTACTCCCAATCACTCCTACTCTCAATCACTCCTACTCTCATTCTTACTCTTACTCTTACTCCCAATCACTCTTACTCTCAATCACTCTTATTCTCATTCTTACTCTTACTCTCACTCTTACTCTTACTCCCAATCACTCTTACTCCCAATCACTCTTACTCTCAATCACTCTTACTCTCAATCACTCTTACTCTCAATCACTCTTACTCTCATTCTTACTCTTACTCACTCTTACTCTCAATCACTCTTATTCTCATTCTTACTCCTACTCTCACTCTAACTCCTACTCCCAATCACTCTTACTCCCAATCACTCTTACTCTCAGTCACTCTTACTCCCAATCACTCTTACTCTCAATCACTCTTACTCTCAATCACTCTTACTCTCACTAACTCTCAATCACTCTTACTCTCACTAACTCTCAATCACTCTTACTCTCACTCTAACTCTCAATCACTCTTACTCTCATACTCACCCTTACTCTCAATCACTTTACTCTCACTCTTACTCATTCTGTCACCTTTACTCACTCTGTCACTCTTACTCACTCTCAGTCACTCTTACTTATACTCACTCTTACTCACACTTACACACTCTCTGGCACTCTCACTCACCTTCAGTAACTCTTACTCACTCTTACCCACTCTCGCTCACTCTTACTCACTCTAGTTAATAAGAACACGCCAATATAAGACAACAAAACGTTTTCAGATTCTTTCTCACCACTTTCCAGCAACTTTTATAATTTATATAAATTATCTTAGGGAATAATACATAAATTATATATTTAAACATGATATTAATGTTTAGTGGAATGCATAAGGAGTCAAATTGTGTTAAAAAGAGCGATTTTTAGAAAATTTGGAAAACTACTTTTTTCTGTTCATATTATAACTAAATGGATTTTAAAGGTTTCACTCAGCCAATATATATCATTCACAATTTATTAATGAATTTTACAAAAAAACACCATAAATTTTATATTTAAACATGTAAAAACTATTTGTTTTACATTTGGAAGAAAATAATTGTAGAAAAACACTTTATAATTAAACCTTTGTGTTTGGATTTTTTGAGTAAAAGTTTCTCAAAGGCTCTCCTGCACCATTCTCAATGCAAATCATTCCCACACCTATGGGAAGAGATAGGCGAACGTTGTGTAGATGATTTGTGTTTGCTGGGCTGTTGCTTATGCATCGTTAAACGCCTAGAAAGAGATGTTGTTGTCTTGCCTATATACTGGGTTTTTTGGAGCTTACAGTCCCCAAGAGGGCATTTGAAGGCATAGACGACTTTAGTCTCTTTTAAAGCGTTCTGTTTTGTGTCTGGAGAGTTTCTCATGAGTAGGCTGGCCGTTTTTCTGGTTTTATAGTAAATCGTCAGTTGTATCCTCTGATTTTTGTCTGTAGGGATAACGTTTCTATTAACAATATCTTTCAGGACCCTTTCCTCCGTTTTATGAGCTGTGGAAAAGAAGTTCCTGTAAAATAGTCTAATAGGGGGTATAGGTGTTGTGTTGGTTGTCTCTTCAGAGGTTGCATGGCGTTTCACTTTCCTTCTTATGATGCCTTCGACGAAACCATTGGAGAAGCCGTTGTTGACTAGGACCTGCCTTACCCTACAGAGTTCTTCGTCGACTTCCTTCCATTCTGAGCTGTGGCTGAGAGCACGGTCGACATATGCGTTAACAACACTCCTCTTGTACCTATCTGGGCAGTCGCTTTTGGCATTTAGGCACATTCCTATGTTCGTTTCCTTAGTGTAGACTGCAGTGTGGAAACCTCCGCTCTTTTCCATGACTGTTACATCTAGAAAGGGCAGCTTCCCATCCTTTTCCATCTCGTAAGTGAAACGCAGCACGGAACTCCGCTCAAATGCCTCCTTCAGCTCCTGCAGATGTCTGACATTAGGTACCTGTGTAAAAATGTCGTCAACATACCTGCAGTATATGGCCGGTTTCAAGTTCATGACGACTAAGACTTTTTGCTCGATGGTACCCATGTGGAAGTTTGCAAACAGGACACCTAGGGGAGAACCCATGGCGACCCCATGTACTTGCTTATACATGTGCCCATCCGGGCTCAAGAAGGGTGCCTCTTTAGTACAAGCTTGGAGTAGTTTCCTTAGGATATTTTCTGGTATGTCAAAAGGAGTACAGGCTGGATCACGATACCCTCTGTCGGCTATCATCCCGATTGTCTCGTCCACTGGTACGTTGGTGAACAGCGATTCTACGTCCAACGAGGCTCTTATTCCTGTGGCCCGTGTGCCCCGCAGTAAGTCAACAAATTCCTTTGGCGACTTCAGGCTGAAGGCGCAAGGGACATAAGGAGTCAGCTGGCCGTTGAGTCGCTTCGCTAGTCTGTACGTGGGTGTGGGTATCTGGCTAATGATTGGCTGAAGTGGGTTTCCAGGCTTGTGTGTCTTGACATTTCCATACGCATATCCAAGTTTATATTCCCCAATAATCTTTGGCAGGTGGAGTCCTGATTTCTTGGCGTTTACAGTTTCTATTAGTTTGTTGACCTTTGCTTTCAATTCGGCTGTAGAATTGAGCAGCCGAATTGAAAGCAAAGGTCAACAAACTAATCGAAACTGTGAACGCCAAGAAATTTTGTCTGTAGGGATAACGTTCCTATCAACAATGTCTTTCAGGACCCTTTCCTCTATTTAATGAGCAGTTGAAAAGAAGTTCCTGTAATATAGTCTAATAGGAGTACAAGTGTTGTGTTAGTTGACTCTTCAGAGGATGCATGGCATTTCACCTTTCTATTTTTGATGTCTTCAACGAAACCGTTAGAGAAGCCGTTGTTAACTAGGACCTGCCTTACCCTACAGAGTTCTTCATCAACTTGCTTCCAATCTGAACTGTGGCCAAGAGCACGGTCGACGTAAGCGTTGACAACACTCCTCTTGTACCTGCCTGGGCAGTCACTCTTGGCATTGAGGCACATTCCTATGTTGGTTTCCTTAGTGTAGACTGCAGTGTGGAAGGCTCCGCTCTTTTCCGTGACTTTTACATCCAGAAAAGGCAGCTTCCCAATATTCTCCATCTCGTAAGTGAAGCTCAACACAGAATTTCGCTCAAATGCCTCCTTCAGCTGCTTCAGACATCTGGCATCAGGTATCTGTGTAAAAATGTCGTCAACATACCTGCAGTATGTGGCGGGTTTCAAGCCCATGTCAACTAAGACCCTCTGCTCGATGGTGCCCCATGTAGAATTTGGCAAACAGGACACCTAGGGGAAACCCATGGCGCCCCCTACTAATTGCTTATACATGTGCCCATCTGGGCTCAAGAAGGGTGCCTCGTTAGTGCAGGCTTGGAGTAGTTTCCTCAGTGTGTTTTCTGTGTGTTTCTTTTATATTACAAAATGGAGTGTATAGCACTCTGAGTTCACTGACTTAATGAGTATGAGTACATGCTTACAGCAGATAATCTATGATACATGTTAACATTTGATAACAGCTAAGAGTACAGACAAATTCCATTCCTTGTCTTGGTTGTATTGAACTAAAATGGATGGTGGCAGCTCTTTATACTTCTATACTTCTACCCCTACCTTCTTCGTCTTCTCTACCCTCTACTTCTACTTCCTACTCTCTCTCCTCTCCTTCCGGCTCTCTTCAAACTTTCCTGTTCAAATTGACGACTCTCCTCACTACTCCCAATACTACTTACTCCTCCCACCTCTCTACCTCCCTCACTCATTTCTTCATTATTTTTTTTCCCCTTTCGCAATTTCCAATACGTTTGATAGATGTACTCACCTAGATGCGCTTGCAGGGTAGAACTAGTAGCCCAGCTTTCCGAGCGTTCTTAGGTTAATGAAATTATTCATTTCTCACGCTTTTCAGATTTACATTTATACCTTTGAATCGAATTAGCTTCGACGACTTCTACGTTTAATCTGTTCCACTTATTGACAACTCTGACAGTGATAAACTTCTTTCTGACGTCCCTGTGACTCATTTTCTTCTCGAGTTTCCAGTATGGACCACTTTTTCGGCTGCTCCGAAACTTTGAACAATGCTGCTTTGTGTAGAAATCAATTTCCCTTAGAATCTTATATGTTATCATATCCCTTTATTTCTCCTTTTTTCCAATGTGTGTGTGTACTGGCCTAATTTTACTTACCTAACTGTGCTTGCAAGGGTTGAACTTCGGAGCTTTGGTCCCACCACTCAACTGTCAATCAAATGTTGAACAAATTCCTGAGCCTATTGGGCTCTATCATATCTACATTTGAAACTGTGTGGTAAATCTGTCTTCCCTCACACCACTTCATAGTGTATTCCATTTCTTAACTACTCTGACACCTAACAGTTTCTTACTAATTTCCCTGTAGGTCCTTTGGGTTCTCAGTTTCCACCTGTGTACCCTTGATTGTGTGCCCCTGTGTTAAATAAACTGTCTTTATCTTCCCTATCAATTCCTCTGAGATTTTCATGTTTGGTGATCATGTCTCACCTAACTCTTCTGTCTTCCATCGACGTGAGATTTAGTTCCTGTAGTCTTTCCTTGTACCCCTCAGCTTGCGTGGTAGTCTGGTAGAATATCTTTGAACCTTTTTCAATTTAGTCTTATACCTGACTATGTGGGAACATCCTAGCAGGCATTTATTTATCTTTATTTTATTGTTTTGTTAACTTGAATATTGAATTATTATGATTTTAAGCGGAGTGTATATTTGATTCAGCCAGCCAGAACTTATCTGCACATAGTTGGAGGGATATTTACAACTTATACCAAAATGAGTGGATATAGATTAAATTTTAAATATTTACCTCAAGCTAAATATAAATTATACGACATAAGGTGGTAATTCGACTACAGTATCATTAATTCTAGTTATCTACTGTGGTAATAAAAGATATTTAAAGCCCTTAGTTGTGTTGTTGCTATGGCCTAATTAGGTTGGATATGTTTCCTCCAACTTCTGTTACAGTGTGGCACATGTTGTCTAGGGCCTTGTAATGGCGGTCTGTGTAGCAGTTAGGGTATGAAAACGTCACAGATTATGTTGGCCTGCTCACCTTCTTATAACTCTAGATCACATATTACCTGCCAAAGTAATAAAAATGAATAATTGGCTCCATTAACATATAAAGTACAGGTGTGACATGAAATATTTGTGTGTGTAGTTGAATAAACACTACTTACGTTTATTCGGTTTTAATCCTTCTCATAACCGGCAAGTTTAAATCGAAAATGATAAGGTCTCGTAAAATTACAAATACAAGTCGGACACTCAAGTGCTCTCATGGTTGATGTAGAGGTCGTTGTGGCTGGATCACTGTTCGGTGGTCTCATTTAGACCTTTGCAGTGCCGTATAAGCGTACTTCAAGGAGACATTCTGCTCCTTCCTCTTTGTTTCTCTGTCTTTGTTGTCTGTGTGCTCTGTGTGTGAGAGTGTGACTGACACTTGTCTCTCCTCCAGCTATGTTCCAATATTCTGTCTTAAGGACTAAGCTTATTTTAACAATAGCAAGGGAGTTTGTAGTGTATTTCTGGTATATGTTATAATTATTCAGTCCTAGTGAATACTATTTTATTAAGTTTGACCCCTAGACTGTGGTTTAAAGAATAATTGGAGTTTTATATATACGTGCAGTGAATTAACGTCTTGTTGTGATGATGTCACGGAATCACCCATTTTCCTTACATTCTTTACTATAGTTGTACTTACCTAGTTGTGCTTGCGGGGGTTGAGTTCTGGCTCTTTCGTCCCGCCTCTCAACTGTCAATCAACTAATGTACAGGTTGTTACGGCCCTCTCGGGTCGCAACTGGGTTCTTTCTCTGATGTTAGTAGAGTTTGGGTATCCGGCCCCAAGCTAGTAGTGGCTTTCAAGGGGTGTGCTCCGTAACACAAGTAAATTAATGGGGAAGGGAGACAAAGGCAAAAACTTAATAATATAATTATCACCGTCACCATAAATAATATATAGATTATCACACGGGGGAGGTATAAACACTATTATGTACAAAGTGGTCTTCCTCTGAAGACTCTGGACGTTCACGGTGCTCAAGACGAGTGGTCCTGGTTCTCTTGTGGCCTCACGATGTATTCTTTGATTCCCTCGACGAGTCTACCCCGGCCACAGGCCAGCCAAACCACAGTCCCACTGGGTGCACCGTCGTGGAGGCCGTCAACCACAAATCCAGCCCTTAGCTGGCAGGTTCCAATCAGCACCGCTGCGTAGGCCACTCCACGACCGATACTAGGGTTGCGAGCCCTAGGCAGGAGCCTCGTGTGATTCCACAGATCACTCTCCTCACCACAACACCCCAGTGGTTAGTCTTCTCCTCTAGTCAGTCCCGGGTACGACAAATCCTCAACTGCCACGTCACAGGCAGGCTAACACAACAGTGTTCATCCGGGGGGGTGACTCACAGCTTCTACAGCAAATGCGTGGAGGTTCTACGGCTGCCTTGGGTAGACTGATCCAACGTTCATTACAGCAGTCCCAGGTCGACTCTGTAATCAGACACGTCATCAGTACCGGTTACACTCTAGGGCATCTCACTTACAGGCTTAGACACAAACGCCCACCTATCCACTCCATAGATGGCGTTGCTGTGTAAGCGTCACCTCACCAGAGGTCAGCAGCGGCTGTGTTATGAGCTGATCAGGACGGGAAACTAGCCCTTGTGGCTGGTATTTCTCGTCCTCACTAGATGGCGTCGTCCATTTGGAGGGGGTTTCGGGAGCTGACCCACAGATGGCGTGGTCGTCACTGCTCCGGGCTCGGACGCTGGACTCGGGTCCGTAACACAGGTTCCTGAGCCTACTGGGCTCTATCATATCTACACTTGAAGCTGTGTATGGAGTCAGCCTTCACCACATCACTTCCTAATGCATTCTATTTGTCTACTACTCTGACTGAGAAAATTCATTCTAACGTCTCTATGGCTCATTTGGGCACTCAATTTCCACCTGTGTCCCCAGGTGCGTATGCCCCTAGTGTTAAATATTCTGTCTTTATCTATCCTACTTATCCTATCTATCCTATCCTGCCTTTATCTATCTTACTTTATCTATCCAGCCACTGGCTAAAGTAGTGCGCCAGCGGCTGAGGTATGGAGCCGGCGGCTGAGTGGACAGAACACTGGATGCATGATCCTGTTGTCCCGGGTTTGATCCCGGGCACCAGCGAGAAACAATGGGCAGAGTTTCTTTCACCCTGATGCACCTGTTACCTAGCAGTAAATAGATACCTCGGAGTTAGTCAGCTGTCACGAACTGCTTCCTGAGGGTGGAGGCCTAGTCGAGGACCAAGCCGCAGAGACACAAAAGCCCCGAAATCATCTCAAGATAACCCATCCTATCAATTTCTCTGGGAATCTTGTATGTGGTGATCATGTCCCCTCTAACTCTTCTGTCTCCCAGTGACGTGAGGTTTAATTCCCGTAGTCTCTCCTCGTAGCTCATACCCCTCAGTTCGGGTACTAGTCTGGTGGCAAACCTTTGAACCTTTTCCAACAGTTTAGTCTTATGCTTGACTAGATATATACTCCATGTTGGAGCCGCATACATGGAGCGGATTGGTCTGACATATGTTGAATACAAAGTTCTGAAAGATTCCTTACATAAGTTTCTAAAGGCCATGCTTATGTTAGCCTACCTGGCATATGCCGTTGATATTATCCTCTTGATATGAGCTTACGGGGACAGGTTGGGCGTGATACCAACCCCCAGGTCTTTCTCTCTCTCTGACTCTTGAAGTATTTCATCTCCCAAATGATACCTTGTATCTGGTCTCCTGCAACCTACAACTATTTTTATTACTTTACATTTGCTTGGATTAAACTCTAACAACCATTTGTACTCCCATTTCTGCAGCTTTTCCAGGTCTTCTTGAAGCCTCAAGCTGTCCTTCTCTGTCTTAATTCTCCTCATAATTTTTGCGTCGTCAGCAAACATTGAGAAGAATAAGTCTATACCCTCTGGGAGATCATTTACGTATATCAGAAACAGGATAGGTCCGAGTACAGAGCCCAGTGGAGCTCCACTTTTGACTTCACGCCAATCTGAGGTCTCACCCGTCACTGTAACTCTCTGCTTCCTATTGCTTAGGTACTCCCTTATCCACTGGAGCGCCGTACCAGTTTCTCCAGCATAGTATGTTAACTTGTGTGTCGGATTTCCGACAGACTAGATACGGACTCCAAACTGAAGCTGCATACACCAGGATTAGCCTAACCTATGTGGTATATAAGCTTCTGAAATATTTTCTTTCACAAATATTTTTAAGCAACTCTTGTGTTGGCCAAATGGCATATGCTGCTGAAGATATCTGTGAGAGAATAGTCTCTCAAGATTCTCCCACAGATAACTTTAATGGCTTTTTTGCATTGCTCAGAGCACTAAGCAGTGCACAAGGTCTATCTCTTTTACTCCTGGATGGAAAAAAGTCATGTCGGGTTTCCTCAGAATGCCCCACATGATCCAGTATACATTAATCATGCAGAATTTTTCGTCGGCCTTGGGTGTAATTAGATAAAGGGGAATTAAGCAATTACGCAATAACAAATGAGAGCGAGGGAGTACACAGTTGTAAGGTGCTGGCGAAGGATGAATGGGAGAGATAAGCATGACCTCTGGGGTCAGCCTCAACTGTCGCAATGGGGAACCGTGACGTATTCATGACGTCACTCGTCTATCCATCATGAAAGGATCAATATCAATGATTCCGGCACCTTCTTTGCAATGCTATTGCTCAGTTCGTAGGCCTGGCGGTTGTGCCACAAGGAAGACCTTTCAACTCCATGCACCGGCATTCCCGTGAGGAACGTTGTACGTGGTAGACTTGTTATTCTATCTATCGGCCAATAGATTAGAACACACCACCCATTCCTCTCCGGCAAGTTAGTTTTTTGCGTGGTTATCAATATACCAGCTCTCGCCTAGAATCGTGACCATGACTATATTGTTTAGAAGCCTTCGAGAGTGACAAAATCTATTTGAATCACCAGAACGAAACAGACTGGTATCAGGTAACATCTGGTGACAAAGTGAGATCGTCTGTGAGTGACTGATTGACCTGGAGTGAACTAAGGAAGTGCCACTCCCTAATTATTCTGTGTGACTTATTCAATGGCACCTGCAAGGTGTAATAACCGCCGTCGCCGCCACTCAAGTCCCGAGTGCCGCTCTAGCAACCAGCCGCCAGCAGCCACTCGCCGCCGCTCCGACTTGACTATACATATACTATGTGACGTCACCTGCATGCCAAACTCTTACCTCATGCGCCAGCTCGATTTTGGGGCGTCTGTGTCTTTTACATGCAAGTGTGTCAGCATGAGATACCACCTGCGGTCGGTGTAGAAGCACAGCACGCCTCCTGCAAGTACCCCACTGTGTCAAATACGGTCATGTTGGGAAAGAATGTCATTCAGTTCTTTCACATCTTAACGGGTGAGACCAACTGTCAGGCCACCTACGAGGATGCTTGCATGAATGACCGAGTGAGTGAATGAATGGTGAGGGCTAGCCATACCTGTAGATATCAGATCTTGTTTTCTTTGTAAAGTGTCTTTCTATGTGTTGATCTAAGTGGTCAATCAGAGTTCTCACCTTCTCCACGCCCAACACAGGTATAGGTGGAAACCAAGACACATCCGACGGTGTATGCGTGTTTATCAGTGTGGCATCACGACATTACACTCGTCTGTGAATGTGAGCTTCACATACACCACACACATTTAGTTATTGTGTGTTATAAGTATAGTGCAGGATTATTGCCTGTCCCATTCGTAGTGCCATTGTTGATTTATTGTGCAGGATTATTGGCCTAGTATCCTGTTTGGAACTCCTGTGCCCTTTGCACACCGGTACTGTTAGGTACACCGTGTTGGTGAAGGTTTCTCCACGAGTGGATCGGTATCGTTTAGTTAGACGTCAAGAGTCTCGCTAATGCGATAATAGACCTGCTGACGCCAATCTAGAGTAAATCAAGCACCCATTACATTAGTGGTTAAGTGTAAATAAACTACTGTTAAGCATTATGCAGTGTTTCTGTTGAACCACTTTTAAATACTGCCATTACTTTTACTAAGCCTTCAGCCCCAGGGTGTCTTCAACACCGAGTTGCCTATTAATCATTTAACTATAAATTTGATGAGGACCCTAGGAGGCCCTTAAAGTGTTTTAAGCATTGAGGAGATTCCCACGACCAACGTGGATCAGGACCAGGTGAAGTTAGTCTGAAGGGGAGACAATAAGGGACTCTTACTCGATGGTACTACCAGGCACTGTATGCTTGCTCTCGTATTTGCTGGATTCCGACAGCGTTATGAAGCGTCTGCTATATGCACATTGGAAACGTTGCATGCAATTGTAGTCAGGATATAAGCAGTAAACACCACAATATCCTCTTGATGTGGGCTTTAGGTGTCTGAATTGATACCAACCCACAGGTCTTTCTTGCTACTTGATTCTTGTAGGATTTCATCTCCTAAATGGTACCATGTATCTGGCCTCCTGCTTCCTACACCTATTTTCAATACTTTACATTTGCTTGAGTAAAACTTTAGCAGCCATTTGTTGTACCATTTCTTCAGTTTGTTCAGGTCATGTTGTAGTCTCTTACTTTCCTCTCCTTTTTTAATCCTTCTCATAATTGAGTCTATCAAACATGAGCAAGCGTTGAGAGGAATGAGTCTATACTTTCTAAAATATCATTTACGTGTATCAAAAACAGGGAAGATTTAAGTACAGAACTCTGGGGGTATCTGCTAGTTACATCTCGCCATTTTGAACTATCACCCCTCAGAGTAACTGTCTGCTTTCTATTGGTTCAGTACTCCCATATATTCTTGAGCATCTTACCTGTTACTCTTACCTGTTTATCCATCTTGTGCACCAGCTTCTTATGGGGTACAGTGTTAAAAGCTTTCTGACAGTCTAAGAAAATATAGTCTGCCACCCTTCCCTTTTTTGCTTAAGTTTTGTAACTTGGCCAAATAATTTTATTAAACTTGTGAAGCACGATTTGCCATCCCTGAACCCATGCTGGTGATGTACTAAAAGGGTTACTCTCCCCAGATTTGCTACTAGATTTTTTCTCACGATCCTCTCTATCACCTTGCATGATATACAATTTAGGGACACTGGCCTGTATTTCAGTGCTTCTTGCCTGTCATTATTATTGCATATTGGGACTACTTATGCTATTTTACAAATTTTTGGTAGGTTTTCTATGTCCAATGACTTATTATACACCATGAAGAGTGGCAAAGCAAAGTGCTTTTGCACAGTCTTTTAGTGTCTATTGTGAAAATTCTGTCAGGTCCAACAACCTTTCTCACGTCCAGATCCAGCTCCTAACCTAATCTCTGATAATATGACAAATTTTCGAAGTTGCCTGGTTTCTCTGAACATCTCATGGTTCAGGTTCCTGTCCGTTTTTTTTTGTGAAGACATCCTGTAATCTCTAGTTGAGTTCTTCACACACCTTAATGTCATTCTCTGTGTACTTGTCTTCCACCTTTCATAATTTTTTTAACTTGTTCTTTCACCTTTGTCTTCCTCATGGTGTGCTGTGGAGAAGTTTTGGTTCGGGCTTGGCTTGCAATATTATTTTCGTACTGTCTCTCTGCTTCTCTTCTCACCGAGATTCGCATTTATGGCCCTATTCTCTCTGATGTTCTGTTATTTCATTAGTTCCTCAATGCCTTTATTTGGCATTGTTATTTATTAATGTATTTACTTACCTTGCTTCCTTACATGCTCAATTGAACCATGGATTCTTCTTTTGCTTTTTACTTTTTGACCTTTTTGGCTGGAAAACATGTCTGCTGCCTCCTGACACTTTTGGGTGTTATAATCCAATTTGTTTGGGACAGAATTTTCTCTAAGTTATGTTTCTCATTGTATTTCAATAATGAATTTTCTCATCTCATCATAGTTTCCCTTTCGGAATGCCAGCAGGAATATTTTTAGATTTTTTGTGTGGTCAACACATAAATGTTTAGAATGACAATTAAAATATAACAAATTGAAATTAAAATAATTCAGAGTCCAGTTGCAAAAATTCCTTGTTGCGTTAAGTTTGGCACAGTTTCATTTTGCACCCTGCTTTTTGACCCCAGCCCTGATCCGCCTATGTTGGCCATGCACCGAACAGTAATTACTGAACAAAAATAGTCAAACTGGGATCAGGCATCTGGCCTCCACTCTCAGACAGACAGTCGCATTGACAGACGAAGACATTTCCATTTGTAGATATTGACATAAATAAAATGTTTTGGGGCATTAATATTTATTTAATTTGGTCATACAGTATTCAAACTTAGCCCGCCAGCCACTTCATAACTCCAAATACTGAGATGCGGCGTGCCTTGATGAGCTTCAGGATTAAGTCCTTTACTGCATTCAGGAACACAGTTAATGCGTTGCCAGTGGCTGAAATGTGAAACCAAAAATATTTTAATTTTGTAAATTTAAAAGATGAGCTTAAATTTTTCCTGCTTAACGATCTTCAGTAGCGTGAGTATATTGCATTCAACCACACGAAATTATTAACCATAATGAACGTACTTTGTCCAGTTCGATTAAAGTATGAAATTTGTAAAGTAAATCAGTTAAACGTAATATCTGTCAAATCATAAGTTATTTAAATTAATGCAACAGTATTAATGCCCAAGATCATTGAATTACACAATTATTCCACTGCCCAAAATAACCGGACTTTATAAAATGGGTATTATTAATTTCATTCATATTTTTTTTTGTGCGCTTCATGCCCATCCCGTGGGCGATGATGGAAAGGGTTACAGAGATACATAATGGGTTCAGGAACTGTATCCCATAGTTTGCGTAGCTAAGCAAATTATCATTCTATAATATTAATATTAATTTGCATTCTATAATATAAATATTCATCAATATTCATCATTTACGTATATCAGAAACAGGATAGATCCGAGTACAGAGCCCAGTGGGACTCCACTGGTGACTTCACGCCCATCTGAGGTCTCACCCCTCACTGTAACTCTCTGCTTCCAGTTGCTTAGGTACTCCCTTATCCACTGGACCGCCCTACCAGTTACTTCTGCCTGTTTCTCCAGCTTATGCATCAGCCTTTTATGGGGTACTGTGTCAAAGGCTTTTCGACAGTCCAAAAAAATGCAGTCCGCCCATCCTTCTCTTTCTTGCTTAATCTTTGTCACCTGATAATAGAATTCTATTAAGCCTGTAGGGCAAGATTTACCTTCCCTGAACCCATGTTGATGGGTTGTCACGAAGTCCCTTCTCTCCAGAATGTGTTACTAGGTTTTTTCTCACGATCTTCTCCATCACCTTGCTTGGTATGCAAGTTAAGGACACTTGCATGTAGTTCAGGGCCACTTGTCTGTCACCATTTTTCTATATTGGGACTACATTAGCCGTCTTCCATATTTCTGGTAGATGTCCCGTTTCCAGTGACCTACTATACACTATGGAGAGTGGCAAGCAAAGTGCTCCTGCACACTCTTTCAATACCCATGGTGAGATTCCATCTGAGCCAACAGCCTTTCTCAGGTGCAGATGCAACAGGTGCCTCTTGACTTCATCTCTTGTAATTTCGATCCCTTCCGAGGCCGCCTGGTTTACTGCCACCTCTCCTAGAGCAGTGATCTCTCCTTGTTCTATTGTGAAGACCTCCTGGAACCTCTTGTTGAGTTCTGCACACACCTCTTTGTCATTCTCTGTGTACCTCTCCTCACCCATCCTAAGTTTCATCACCTGTTCCTTCACAGTTGTTTTCCTCCTGATGTGACTGTGTAGTAGCTTTGGTTCGGTCTTGGCTTTATTAGCTATATTATTTTTCATACTTTTCTCAGCTTCTTTTCTCACAATAAGATACTCGTTCCTGGTTCTCTGGTATCCCTCTCTACTGTCTAGAGTTCTGATATGTCGGAAGTTCCTCCACGCCCTTTTTTTCAGTTCCTTTGCTCTCATACATGCCTTCTGTGTGTTTGTGTGTGTGTGCGCGCGTGTGTGTGTGTACTCACCTAATTGTACTCACCTAATTGTGCTTGCGGGTGTTGAGCTTTGGCTCTTTGGTCCCGCCTCTCAACTGTCAATCAACTAGTGTACAGATTCCTGAGCCTACTGGGCTCTATAATATCTACATTTGAAACTGTGTATGGAGTCAGCCTCCACCACATCACTTCCTAGTGCATTCCATTTATTAACTACTCTGACACTGAAAAAATTCTTTCTAACGTCTCTGTGGCTCATCTGGGTACTAAGTTTCCACCTGTGTCCCCTTGTTCGTGTCCCACCCGTACTGAAGAGTTTGTCTTTGTCCACCCTGTCAATTCCCCTGAGAATTTTGTAGGTGGTTATCATGTCTCCCCTTACTCTTCTGTTTTCCAGGGATGTGAGGTTCAGCTCCTTTAGCCTTTCCTCGTAGCTCAATCCTCTCAGTTCCGGGACGAGCCTGGTGGCATACCGCTGAATCTTCTCTAACTTTATCTTGTGTTTAACTAGGTATGGACTCCAGGCTGGAGCTGCATACTCCAGGATTGGTCTTACATAAGTGGTATACAGGGTTCTGAAAGATTCCTTACACAAGTTTCTGAAGGCAGTTCTTATGTTGGCCAGTCTAGCATATGCCGCTGATGATATTCTTTTGATGTGGGCCTCTGGGGACAGGTTCGGTGTGATATCAACCCCCAGATCCTTCTCTCTATTTGACTCCTGCAGGATTTCCCCTCCCAGATGATACCTTGTGTTCAGCCTCCTGCTCCCTTCGCCTAATTTAATCACCTTACACTTTCCCGAGTTGAACTTTAGCAGCCATTTTCTAGACCATTCCTCCAGTTTATCCAGGTCATCCTGTAGTCTCTGTCTATCTTCATCCGTCTTGATTCTTCTCATAATTTTTGCATCATCAGCAAACATCGAGAGGAATGAGTCTATACCCTCTGGAAGATCGTTCACATATATTAGAAACAGGATGGGTCCAAGTACTGAGCCCTGTGGGACTCCGCTGGTGACATCTCGCCACTCTGATATCTCCCCCCTCACCGTTACTCGCTGTTTCCTGTTGCTTAAGTACTCCCTCATCCACTGGAGCACCTTCCCTTTTACTCCTGCCTGTTGCTCCAACTTTTTTAACAGCCTTTTATGGGGTACTGTGTCAAAGGCTTTTTGGCAATCCAGGAAAATGCAGTCGGCCCACCCTTCTCTTTAAGGCCTAATTTTCGTTGCCTGGTCATAAAATTCTATTAAACCTGTGAGGCACGATTTACCATCTCTGAACCCATGTTGGTGATGCGTTACAAAGTTATTTCCCTCCAGATGCTCTACGAGCCTTTTCCTCACGATCTTCTCCATCACCTTGCATAGTATACAAGTTAAGGAAACTGGAATGTAATTCAGTGCCTCTTGCCTGTCACCCTTTTTGTATATTGGGACCACGTTAGCTGTCTTCCAACTTTCTGGTAAGTCTCCTGTTTCCAGTGACCTGTTATACACCATAGAGAGTGGCACACTTAGTGCTTCTGCACCTTCCTTTAGTATCCACGGTGAGATTCTATCAGGCCCAACAGCCTTTGTCACATCCAGCTCCAGCAGACACCTTTTGACCTCATCACTGGTGAGGTCAAATTCCTCCAAGGTTGCTTGGTTTGCCGCCTCCTCATTTAGTGCAGGGGCTTCTCCTTGTTCTATTGTAAAGACCTCCTGGAATCTCTTGTTGAGTTCTTCACACACCTCCTTGTCATTCTCTGTGTATCTGTTCTCCCCCTTTCCGCAGCTTCATCACTTGTTCCTTCACTGCTGTTTTCCTCCTGATGTGGCTGTGGAGCAGCTTTGGTTGGGTCTTGGCTTTACTCGCGATGTCATTTTCAAACTGTCTCTCTGCTTCCCTCTTCAGTCTGATGTACTCATTTCTGGCCCTCTGGTATCTCTCCCTGCTCTCTGGTGTTCTGTTATTTCTGTAGTTTCTCCATGTTCTTTTACTCAGTTGTTTCCCTACCTTACATTCCTGGTTGAATGTAAGTGTGTGTGTGTATGTGTATGTGTGTGTGTGTGTGTGTGTGTGTGTGTGTGTGTGTGTGTGTGTGTGTGTGTGTGTGTGTGTGTGTGTGTGTTTACTAGTTGTGTTTAATAGTTGTGTTTTTGCGGGGGTTGAGCTTTGCTCTTTCGGCCCGCCTCTCAACTGTCAATCAACTGTTTACTAACTACTTTTTTTTTTCCACACAACACACACACCCCGCAGGAAGCAGCCCGTGACAGCTGACTAACTCCCAGGTACCTATTTACTGCTAGGTAACAGGGGCACTTAGGGTGAAAGAAACTTTGCCCATTTGTTTCTGCCTCGTGCGGGAATCGAACCCGCGCCACAGAATTACGAGTCCTGCGCGCTATCCACCAGGCTACGAGGCCCCACTGTGTGAGGAATGTGTGTGTGTGTGTAATTACCTAAGTGTAGTTACAGGATGAGAGCTACGCTCGTGGTGTCCCGTCTTCCCAGCACTCTTTGTCATATAACGCTTTGAAACTACTGACGGTCTTGGCCTCCACCACCTTCTCACTTAACTTGTTCCAACCGTCTACCACTCTATTTGCGAAGGTGAATTTTCTTATATTTCTTCGGCATCTGTGTTTAGCTAGTTTAAATCTATGACCTCTTGTGTGTGTGTGTGTGTGTGTACTCACCTAGTTGTACTCACCTAGTTGTGTTTGCGGGGGTTGAGCTCTGGCTCTTTGGTCCCGCCTCTCAACCGTCAATCAACAGGTGTACAGATTCCTGAGCCTATCGGGCTCTGTCATATCTACACTTGAAACTGTGTATGGAGTGAGCCTCCACCACATCACCCCCTAATGCATTCCATTTGTCAACCACTCTGACACTAAAAAAGTTCTTTCTAATATCTCTGTGGCTCTGTGTGTGTGTGTGTGTGTGTGTGTGTGTGTGTGTGTGTGTGTGTGTGTGTGTGTGTGTGTGCGTTTACTAGTTGTGTTTTTACGGGGGTTGAGCTTTGCTCTTTCGGCCCGCCTCTCAACTGTCAATCAACTGTTTACTAACTACACTAACTACTTTTTTTTTTTTTTTTTTTTTTCACACCACACACACACACACACACACCAGGAAGCAGCCCGTGACAGCTGACTAACTCCCAGGTACCTATTTACTGCTAGGTAACAGGGGCACTTAGGGTGAAAGAAACTTTGCCCATTTGTTTCTGCCTCGTGCGGGAATCGAACCCGCGCCACAGAATTACGAGTCCTGCGCGCTATCCACCAGGCTACGAGGCCCCTCGTGGGCCTCGAGGGTGTGTGTGTGTGTGTGTGTGTGTGTGTGTGTGTGTGTGTGTGTGTGTATGTGTGTGTGTGTGTACTCACCTAATTGTACTCACCTAATTGTGCTTGTGGGCGTTGAGCTCTGGCTCTTTGGTCCCGCCTCTCAACCGTCAATCAACAGGTGTATAGGTTTCTGAGGCTATTGGCCTCTATCTGTGTACTCACCTATTTGTGCTCGCGGGGGTTGAACTTTGGCTCTTTGGTCCCACCTCTCAACTGTCAATGAACTGGTGTACAGATTCCTGAGCCTACTGGGCTTTATCATATCCACATTTAAAACTGTGTATGGAGTCAGCCTCCATCACATCACTGCCTAATGCATTCCATCCGTTAACCGACACTGAATAAGTTCCTTCTAACGTCCCTGTGGCTAATGTGGGTACTCAATTTCCACCTGTGTGCCCTTGTTCGCGTCCCACCAATGTTGAATAGTTTATCATTGTTTACCCGGTCCATTCCCCTGAGGATTTTGTAGGTTGTGATCATGTTTCCCCTTACTCTTCTGTCTTCCAGTGTCGTAAGGTGCATTTCCCGCAACCTTTCCTCGTAACTCATGCCTCTTAGTTCTGGTACTAGTCTAGTGGCACACCTTTGGACTTTTTCCAGCTTCGTCTTGTGCATGCCAAGGTACGGGCTCCATGTTGGGGCCGCATACTCCAGGACTGGTCTTACATATGTTGTGTACAAGATTCTGAATGATTCCTTACACAGCTTCCTGAAGGCTGTTCTGATGTTAGCCAGCCTCACATATGCCGCAGACGTTATTGTTTTTATGTGGGCTTCAGGAGACAGGTTTGGTGTGATATCAACTCCTAGATTTTTCTCTCTGTCCATTTCATTAAGTACTTTATCTCCTATTCTGTATCCTGGTCTGGCCTCCTGTTTCCTCTGCCTAGTTTCATTACTTTGCATTTACTCGGGTTGAACTTCAACAGCCATTTGTTGGACCATTCATTCTGTCTTGGTCATCTTGTAGCCTCCTACTATCATCCTCTGATTCAATCCTCCTCATAATTTTGGCATCATCGGCAAACATTGAGAGAATCGATTCTATACCCTCTGGGAGATCCTTTACATATATCAGAAACAGTATAGGTCCAAGGACTGACCCCTGCGGGACTCCACTTGTAACGTCTCGCCAATCTGAGACCTCACCCCTCACACTGACTCGCTGTCTCCTGTTGCTTAGGTACACCTTTATCCAATGGAGTACCTTCTCTTTCTCTTCAGCCTGCATCTCCAGCTTTTTCACTAGCCTCTTGTGTGGTACTGTATCAAAGGCTTTCTCACAATCCAAAAATATGCAGTCTGCCCATCCTTCTCTTTCTTGCCTTATTTTTGTTGCCTGATCGTAGAATTCAAGTAACCCTGTGAGGCAGGACCTGCCATCCCTGAACCCATGTTGATGCTGTGTTACAAAGTTCTTTCGCTCCAGATGCTCCACTAGCTTTCTTCGCACAATCTTCTCCGTCAGCTTGCATGATATGCAGGTTAGGGACACTGGCCTGTAGTTCAGTGCCTCCTGTCTAACTCCTTTCTTATATATCGGGACCACGTTAACTGCTTTCCAAATATCTGGCAGTTCCCCTGTTGCCAGTGATTTGTCATACATTATGGAGAGTGGTAGGCACAGTTCTTCTGCTCCTTCCTTTAGTATCCAAGGGGAGATTCCATCTGGGCCTATAGCCTTTGTCACATCCAACTCTAGTAAACCCTTCATTAATTCCCCGCTGGTAATCTCAAACTCTTCCAGTGGATTCCTGGTTAGCTATTCCCTCTCATATCACTGGAATTTCTCCTTGTTCTAAGGTGAAGACCTCCTGGAATTTCTTATTCAGTCCCTCACACACTTCCTTGTCGTTTGTAGTGAATCCTTCCGCCCCTATCATTAAATTCATAACCTGATCCTTTACTGTTGTTTTTCTCCTGATGTGGTTATACAGCAATTTAGGCTGAGTCTTTGCCTTGCTGGCGATGTCATTTTCGCATTGTCTTTCTGCCTCTCTTCTCAATCTGACATATTCCTTCCTGGCATTTTGGTATCTTTCTCTGCTCTCCAGTGTCCTGTTACTCCTGTAGTATCTCCATGCCCTTTTACTTTGCTGCTTAGCTAGCCTACATCTCTGAATATTACACACACGAAAAC
>NC_091160.1:16001210-16048567 GCF_040958095.1 Procambarus clarkii
TCTGTCTCTTCCTCTATTCCTCGAGGCCTCCCTATGTCTCTTTCTCCGTTGCTTGCGGTCTCCCTCTGTCTCTTCGTCCATTCCTTGTTTCTCCCTTTGGCTCTTTCTCCATTGCTTGAGGTCTCCTGCAATCTCTTCCTCCACTGTTTGCTGCTTCCCTCTGTCTCTTCTCCATTGTTTTTGGCCTACCTCTGTCTCTTCCTTCGTTGTGTGTGGCATGCCTCTGTCTATTCCACCATTGCTTGTTGCTTCCCTCTGTCTCCTCCTCCATTCTATGCGGCTCCCCCCGTCTCTTCCTCCACTGCTTGTGGTCTGACTCTGTTTTTCCTCCATTGCATGAGGCCTATCTCTGTTTCTTCCCCCATTGCTTGCTGTCTCCCTCTGTCTCTTCTTTCATTACTTCCGGCCTCCTATCTCTTCCTCCATTGCTTGAGGTCACCCTCTGTCTCTTAATCCATTGTTTGTTGCCTCCCCTTCTCTCTTCCCCCATTGCTTGCTGCCTCCCTCCGTCTCTTCCTCTATTGCTTGTTGCCTCCCTCTCCTCTACTATTCATCTATCACAGTCCTGCCCCTCCTCCCCCACTTACCACTACGATCATAACTCAGGTTACTGTAAACATGTGAAGGTCTGAAGCACCGTCAGAACTTGCCTACTTTGTTGTGTGACTCGGAGTTAAACTGATCTTCTTGAGATAATATACGTTACATGTACATCGTTGGTGATGACGTGAGACACCACATTACACTATACCATAATATTAATTACAGTATATTACAGTATAAAATACTAATTAAGGTGCGCATACAACCTGAGGAAAATATAGGTATAAGAAGCTTTGCACTCGCGTGCAATTTACCTACTTCTGAGCAAACATGTGTATGGAGAACGTGTCTAGGATGCGTGAGTATGGTATTTGCATGTGCGTGTGTGAGTGTTCTTTTTTACTGCTTGTATCTGCATAATAGAGCTATTGAACCTCGCCGTTTTAACCCATCTATTTTCCTCTGTTATGTCTAGTATATATATTTCTCTCGAAGACACGCCCACACACCCTCACGTTCCAAGGAATAAGTCAGTAGCAGCTGTCTAGTTTCGAGGGACCTATTTACTGCTTGGTGAACATGGGCACCACAGTGAAAGAATTTATGCGAATTTGTCTCTGCCTCGGACGGGAATTGAACATGTTGCCCTTAGGAGTACGATCCTCAAGCGCTGTCCACTCAACCGGGCACACAAAGCCATGTGTGTGTATGTGTGTGTACTCACTTAGTTGAGTTTGCGGTGGTTGAGCTTTGGCTCTTTTGTCACGCCAGACAGATTCTGTCAGATTCTGTGTTCAGATTCTGGAGCCTTCTGGGCTCTATCAAATTTACATTTGAAACTGTGTATGGAGCCACATTACTACATTACATTACCACATTACTGCCTAATGCATTCCGTTTGTTTACTACTGTGACACTTAAAAAATCTTTCTAATGTCACTGTAGATCATATAAGTAAAAGGTTTCCACATTTGTCACCTTCTTCCTGTTCAACCCATGCTAAATAGTTTGCCTTTGCCCCCCCTGTCAATTCCCCTGAGAAATTTGTAGGTGCTTGTCATGTCTCCCCCTATTCTTCTGTCTTCCCGGGACTTGAAGTTTAGCTCCCGAATACTTTCCTTGTAGCTCATACCTTTCAGTTCTGGGACTAGTCTGTTGGCAAACCTCTGTCTCTTCCTCCATTGTATGCTGCTTCCTCTGTCTCTTTCTCCATTGCTTGCTGCCTCCCTCAGCTATCATGAGTGGACAGCGCTTCGGATTCGTAGTCCTGAGGTTCAGGGTTCGATCTGCGATGGAGGCGGAGTCAAATTGCCGCGTAACATTGTGGAGGTGGGGTCCCTCGATTGTTTCAAGCACGGGTTGGACAAGTATATGAGTGGGATTGGGTGGTTATAGAATAGGAGCTGCCTCGTATGGGCCAACAGGCCTTCTGCAGTTGCCTTTGTTCTTATGTTCTTATGTTCTTAAATGGGAAAAATGTTTCTTTCACCTTTAAGCCCCTGTTACCTAGCAGTAAACAGGTACCTGGAGGTACCAAAAAGGAGGTCTGGTCAAGGACCAGGCCGCGGTGATGCTAAGCTCCGAAATCATCTCAAGATAATAATATAACCTCCCTCTTTTTCTTCCTCTATTGCTTGCGGCTTCCCTCTGCCTCTTACTCCATTTCCTGCTGCCTCCCTCTGTCTCTTCCTCCATTGCTTACGGTCTCCCTCTGTCTCCATTAATTGCGGCTTCCACCTGTCTCTTACCCCAGTGCTTGCTACCTCCCTTTGTCTTTTCTTCCAATAATTGCAGCCTCCCTACATCTCTTCCTCCAATGCTTGCTGCTCCCCCTCTGTCTCTTCCTCCAATACTTGCGGCCTCTCTCCGTCTCTTCCTCCATTGCTTGCTGCCTCCTCTGTCTCTTCCTCCAGTGCTTGCGGGCTCCATCTGTCTCTTTCTCCATTACTTGCGGCCTTTTCATGTCTCTTCCTCCATTGCTTGTTGCCTCCCTCTTTCTCTTACTCCATTGCTTGCGCCCTCCTTCTGTCTCTTCCTCAGTTGCTTCCGGCCTCCTGTCTCTTCCTCCAATGCTTGCTGACTTCCTCTGTCTCTTCCTCCATTGCTTGCTGCCTCCCTTCGTCTCCTCCTCCACTACTTGCTGCCTCCCTCTGTCTCTTCTTTCATTGCTTGCTGCCTCCCACTGTCTCTTCTTCCATTGCTTGCTACCTCCCTCTGTCTCTTCTTCCATTGCTTACGGCCTCCCTCAGTCTCTTCCTCCATTGTTTTAGGCCTCCCTCTGTCTCTTCCTCCATTGCGTGTTGCCTCCTTCTCTTCTACTATTCATCTGTCATAGTCCTGCCCTCCTCTCCCCCACTTACCACTACGATCATAACTCAGGTTACTGTAAACATGTGAAGGTCAGGAACACCGTCAGAACTTCTCACTTTAAAGTGTGACTCTGAGTTAAACTGATCTTTAACTACATTGTTAACTACTCTACAGTAAAATTTTGTGTGTGGTGATCATATCTCCCCGAGCTCTTCTGTCTTCCAGTGACGTGAGGTGCAGTTCACGCAGCCTTTCCTCGTTTTGTCTCTTATATCTAGGACTAACCTAGTAGCATACCTCAGAACTTTTTCCAGCTTCGTCTTGTGCTTGACAAGGTACGGGATCCATGCTGGGGCTGCATACTTCAGGATTGGCATTACATATGTGGTATTCAAGGCTCTGTAGAAATCCTTACTCAGGTTTCTGATAGCAGCTCTGATGTTAGCCAGTCTCGCATACGCAGCTGATGTTTTTCTTTTGATGTGGGCTTCAGGAAACAGGTTTGGTGTGATATCAACTGCTAGATCTTTCTCTCTGTCCGTTTCGTGAAGGCCTTCATCTCCCATTCGGTATCCAGTGTCTAGCCTCCAATTTCCTCCGCCTAGTTTCATTACCATATATTTACTTGAGTTGAACTTTAATAGCCATTTGTTGGATCATTCCTTCAGTTTGTCTAGGTCATCTTGTAGCCGCATACTATCTTCCTCTGTCCTAATCCTCCTCATAATTTTTGCATCATCAGCAAACATTGAGAGAAACGAGTCTATTCCCTGTAGGGGATCATTTATGTTTATCAGAAACAGTATAGGACTGATCTCTGTTGGACTCCACTGGTGACTCCCCGCCACTCCGAGACCTCACCCCTCGGAGTGACTCGCTGTCTTCTGTTGCTTCGGTACTCCCTTTTCCAGATGAGTTCCTTCCCTTTCCCTTTCACTCTTGCCTGCATCTCTATCTTGTTCACTAGTCTCCTATGTGTTACTGTGTCAAAGGCTTTCTGGCAGTTTAGATATATGCAGTCTCCCAACCCACTCTATTTTACCTAATTTTTGTTGCATTATCATAGAACTCAATTCAATCTGTTAGGCTGATTTGCCATCCCTGAACCATTGCTGATGTTGTGCTACAAAGTTCATTCGCTCTAAATGTTCCTCTAGCATTTTTCGCGCAATCTTCTTCGTCATCTTGCATGGAATGCAAGTTAGGGACACTGGCCTGTCGATCCTGTTGCCTCTTGTCTATTGCCCTTTATGAATATCGGAACTACATTAGCCGTCTTCCAAATTTTTGGCATTTCACCTGTTATCAGTGATTTGTTTTACACTATGGAGAGTGGCAGGCACAGAGTTTCTATTCCTCCCTTTTGTATCCATGGTGAGATTCCATCCGGGCCTATAGCATTTGTCACATCCAAATCTAGCAGATGCTTCCTCACCTTCCCACTGGTAATCACAAACTCCTCTATAGGTGTCTGGTTAGATGTTCCCTCCTTTATCTCTGGGACTTCTCCTTTCTCTGATGTGAAGATCCGGAATTTCTTATTGAGTTCCTCGCACACTTCCTTGTCGTTTGTAATGAATCTGTCTGCCCCTATCTTCAGTTTTATTACCTGTTCTTTTACTGTTGTTTTCCTCGTGATGTGTCTGTGCAGCAATTTGGGTTGAGTCTTTGTCTTGCTCGCTATGTCTTTTTCATATTGCCTTTCTGCCTCTCTTCTCACATGGCGGTATTCATTCCTGACGATCTGGTATCATTCTCTGCTCTCTTGTATGGTGTTATTTCTATAGTTTCTCCGTGCCCTTTTATGTAGTTGCTTTGCTAGCTTACATCTCTGATTAATCCATGGATTTCTCGTTTCCTTTTTTTTTGCATTTCCTTTTTTTCTTTTTGGACTGGGACGAATTTGTCTGCTGCTGCTGCCTCCTTACACTTCTAGGTGATGTACTCCATCATGTCCTGAGCCATCTTCTCTCTGAGCTCTGTTTCCCAAGCTATATCAGTTAGGAATTTTATCTTTTATTTATTTATTTTATTTATTTATATATATACAAGAAGGTACATTGGATTGTGAGGATACATAGCATGGTATTTACATTCTTATGAAGCCACTAGTACGCGCAGCGTTTCGGGCAGGTCCTTAATTTAACAGATAATTTTAAGTAGGTAAATTCTAGCAGAATTAATAAAATGATAACAGATACATTGCAAGAAAAAAATGAGATGAGAGAGATTAGTAGGTATTTTAAAGCACATTGGTAACTCTGATTGATTGCATTGACAGCTTGATTAGTAATTTAAACAAAGATCAAAAGTCACCATACAGCAAATTGATAGCACATATAAGAAGACAGCAATGATCACAATGGTAAAGTTATTTGGATTAGGTACATAAAAATTGGGAAATTGGGTAGCACTAGATACAGTGCAATTTTAAAGCAACAAGGTAGGAAACTATGAAGATGAAATTAGGTACTTTTTAGTTTTTTTTTGAATGACGCAAAAGTTGAACAGCTTTTCAATTCTTTAGGGAGTGAGTTCCAAAGACTAGGTCCCTTTATTTGCATAGAGTGTTTACACAGATTAAGTTTGAATTTTGGGATATCAAAGATATATTTATTTCTGGTGTGGTGATAATGGGTCCTATTTCATTTGTCCAGTGAGAGTTTCAGAGCAGAGTTTGCCTTTAAGAACAGGGTTTTGTAACTGTAATTGACACAAGAGAATGTGTGTAGTGAATTTATGTTTATCATGTTTAGGGATTTAAACAAGGGGGCTGAGGGCAAATCTTCTCATACGTTCCCTTCCGGAATGCCGGCCTGTTGGTTTCTGGTCCCTTCCTTGAGTACATTAACCCTTCTTCGACCAGGTACTTAAACATCAGTACTCTGTGCTCACTCATTCCCACGGGGGGGGGGGGGGGGGGGGCGGGGGGGGGGGGGTGGTGATGGCCTTTGAGACCGATATTCCTTATGTCTGAGTCGTGCAGAATGAATACTAGGTCGAGTCTCGCTGGTTCATCGTTGCCTCTCATTATCGAGGGACCCCTGACATGATGATTTTAAAAGTTTGTATCCGACACCTCCAACAGTTTCGCTCTCCAAGTTACCTCCTTGAGGTTACCTTCCTTGAGGTTACCTTGAGGTGCTTCCGGGACTTAGCGTCCCCGCGGCCCGGTCATCGACCAGGCCTCCTGGTTGCTGGACTGATCAACCAGACTGTTGGACCCGGCTGCTCGCAGCCTGACGTACGAATCACAGCCTGGTTGATCAGGTATCCTTTGGAGGTGCTTATCCAGTTCTCTTTTGAACACTGTGAGGGGTCGGAGAGTTATGCCCCTTATGTGTAGTGGAAGCGTGTTGAACAGTCTCGGGCCTCTGGTGTTGATAGAGTTCTCTCTCAGAGTACCTGTTGCGCCTCTGCTTTTCAACTGGATTATTCTGCACATCCTGCCATACCTCCTGGTCTCATGGGATGTTATCTCTGTGTGCAGGTTTGGGACCAGACCCTCTATTATATTCCACGTGTAAATTATTATGTATCTCTCCCGCCTGCGATCAAGGGAATACAGATTTAGGCTCTTTAGTCGGTCCCAGTAGTTTAGATGTTTTACTGAGTGGATTCTAGCAGTAAAGGATCTTTGCACGCTCTCCAGGTCAGCAATTTCTCCAACTTTGAAAGGGGCTGTCATTGTGCAGCAGTACTCCACTCTAGAGAGCACAAGCGTTTAGAAAAGTATCATCATCGAAATAGCATCTATAGTGTGAAAAGTTTTTGTTATCCAACCTATCATTTTTCTTCCAGTTGTGACGGCTACTTTATTGTGTTCTTTAAAGGTAAGGTCTTCCATAATGAGTACACCCAGATCCTTTACATTACCTTTTCATTCTATGTTATGATTTGCCTGAGTCACCTCCTCACCTCCATGTGGTTCCTTATTTTCCCAGTCTATCCGTCCGTGATTAAGGTTCCGCATGATGAGCAGATGAGATCAATTTCTACAGGCAGCAACGGCTGCTCTCTGAATTAAAGTGTTAACTGCAATGTTGTTTCTGTCAAACTCTTGCCTGGGTTTTCTGTCATTTGGTGATGGGTTATATATCACGGCTCCTACTTCTCTTTGTCCTTCCATCGTCATTGTGCCTGTTATGAAGTCTCTGAACTCTTAGCAGCCCTGAATAACTATCTTCTCGAAACTCCATTCCTTTCTCATCAGTAGAGCCACTCTGCCTTTCGTGTGTACTTCCCTAGTGGTACTTACCTAGTTGCGGGGGTTGAGCTCTGACTCTTTGGTCCCTTAACCTATCAATCAACTGATGAACAGGTACCTGAGCCTATTGGGCTCTATCATATCTACACCTGAAACTGTGTATGGAGTCAGCCTCCACAACATCACTTCCTAATTAATTCCATTTGTTAAGTACAGTGACACTGAAAGAAATCTTTCTAATGTCTTTATGGCTCACTTGGGCATTCAATTTACACCAGTGTCTCCTAGTGTGGGAAATTTTCCAGCAAATAGTTAATTATAATTATCAATTAATTAAATGGATTGTATGAATAAATTACATGAGGGGACTGTATCAGATTTAATGATTAGTTGGATGTTTCCACTTCCACAAAATTCTGGGGGGTAGATTTAATAATGCTAGATCTACCTAACGAATTTAATAAATTTGAATATTTTCAATAATAAAATTTTATAAGCAAATAATGGTTATGGAGTTAGTCAACTAACTACAATATAATAGCTGAAGGTTTATCAGCTTTGCTGTCGAGCAGGTAATAAGAAGTGCAGGCTCCCGAAATCAGTCAATTCTAGTTTCAACCTGATGGCATTGTGGTCAAGTGATTCACAAGGTGAGATGACCAGGTCTCGTAGGTATACCTCCATTCTGTGAAGAACATACAATGCAATTTCTATTGAAATTTAATCATCTCAGCTAATCTCCATAAAAAGGATTAACCATTTTACTGAATTAAACTTACTCGGGTTATTTTGGTGTTCCTACGTCATAATAGCGGAACGATCTAAAGTTATTATGGCCATAAAAAACTACTAGATGGTCACTTATCCGACCGGACATGATGTCCCAAATGTTGGATGAAGCAGGCAGCAGCGTCTGGGATTAGTAATTTGCTTGGATGATCCCAAATTAACGAGATGCTAAGTGGCGAGTTTCCTGGGGTTGTTGTTATGGTTCTCAGAGCACAAGTGTCTCGCGCACCATCTACCTTCCTCTCGGAAGTCTCAACATAAAAGTTATTATAATCTCAACATACAAATTAGTATATTCTACCTAGTCTTATTATCTAATAGGACGTTACCAACGTTATTTTACGTCTTAATAAGACACTTCAGACATCGACAGACGATTTTCCATAGCTTATATTATTGAACCAGAGTCATTAGATAAAAAACACATATACGTAAATAATACAGGTCATGACTTTTATTCAATCGGATTCAGATGATCGTGCCACCTAGAGATGTATGTAAAAATATTTTTTTTAATGAATTAAATCAATTTCTAATCTAAATTACCTAGCAAATTAAGCACAGGTTAGACTGGGTTTAATTAGATTTCAATAAAGAGTTTGTTCTCGTGGGAACTGGAGCGGCTGATGCAACAGCGGCCATGTATAGAAGAGAGGTTTTGCTGTCACTACACTATTAGTTAGTAATATCAGTAGATATAATTTCCTAGCACAATAATTTTATCTTATCATACTACTGGTTAGAATTTGCGGTATCGGAAATTTCCGACATAACTCCGGGGGAGAGAAAATACGGGTCGCAGTTCATGATTCAGTAGGCAGAGTTAAGATATTGTTTGATTTTAAGTTGCACTGTTGTGCTGCAATCCTTGACGGACGAGTGCTAGATTTTAAAGAGTGGGTTCCTTCTAGAGCTTCTTGAAGTTAATATTTTGAGTGGCTTTATGTTCCTCCAATTCCAGAAGAACTAATTTATCTAAAGTTAAAGGGTGGTCGTGCATCGGCATTGGACCCTTACTATTCTCAAAACTCCCTCTTGGTCTGGGTGTACAGAAACGATTTTGCCTACAGGCCACTCTGACGTCGGCCCGTCGCTGTCCACTAGGACAAGATCACCTGGTTGTAAATTGATTTTAATGTAGGGCTTTCAGCTCCATAATGATACTCTCTCAAAGCAGTTAGATACTCACGAGTCCACACTTCATTCCACTTACCTATCACTCTGGAAAGATGTTTATAACTCTCTACCAAGTCACTCCTTCTGACATATGAGGGTTATTCCAGCTCTTCATCTTCTAGAGATATAAGAGGACTAAGAAGACTCCCATTTATCAGGTGGGATGGACTCAGTGGTTCTCTTTGTGAGAAATCATCCGAGAGATAGGTCAGGGGTAAGTCGTTAGCTCGTGTTTCTATTTCGGTGACAACAGCTTGGAGTTCTGGAAGGCTAAATTTTTGGCGGTGTAGGGCTTTTTGCAACCATCGCTTAACAGTGCCTACCATGCATTCATAGAACCCACCGTGCCACAGTGCTCTGGGAGGTATAAATTTCAAGTTGCACTGTCTTCGTTTTAAGACTGCACGTACCTTTGGATGATTCCAAATCTCTCTAAGGCAGGCCTCTCCTGCCACAAATTTGGATCCATTATCCGAAATCTTCAATCTGTGGCAGGATCGATGTGCAGCAAACCTTCAAAAGGCTTGTAGGAATGCTTCAGCACTCATGTCAGAGGTTTCTTCTAAGTGTACACCTCTTGTAGTTGCTCAAAGCAAGAGACATATATAGGTTTTCACCGTAATCTTGTCCGGAGTTCCTGTTAAGATAAGTGTCCCTGTGTAATCCACCACAGTGGTCTCAAATGGACGAAGGTGGACAACTCGTTCTCTAGGTAATGGTGGAGGTCCTGGGTAAGGGCACACCCGAGCGTCGTACCTCCGGCAGATTACACAAGACTTAATTTTCGATTTAATGGTCTGACGACCCTGGGGAACTTATTCATATTAAAGGGTTGTAGCTAAATCTGTACATAATATTCGTACTGGGCTATCTCACGCATCGACCATGGGAAAGCCAAGACTTCTGACTTAAGTCAGTGAGAGTGTATAACACTTCATAATGTAAATTGCCATATTCATGACAATGTAGTACTGTTAATTTGTTAATGATGTGGTGACGAGAAAGGAGTATAGGATTCTTTATTTCCAAAATCAACGTCCTCATGTTGTAGACGTTCTTCACATCGTAAGATATTACGGTTATCTGAGTCAAACCATATGCCCAGAGATTTCCCTAATTTATCAGGGAGATTTTCGTAATTTCTCCCATTAATTTCAATCTGTGCCTGTTTGACCCAATATTTTATTGTACTAGGAAATTGGTATCTGATTCCTATTTCGTTAAGAAAATCAAACACTATTTGAGTGATCCCAGTAATTTACTTAAACTAAAGTAGTGACCAGGATCAATAGCCAAGGTTAGAGGGAGTTCTGGTGTCTCAGTGGGGACAATGATATTGGTCACTATGACTTGTGGCTTTTGTTTAGGCCACTGACCAATGACCAACCACTGGGGTCCATTGAACCACATCTCGGCTATGACTAATTGTCTTACGTCAATCCTCGTGATAGGTAGTCAGCTGGGTTTTCCTTTGCGGGTACATGTCTCAGTTTGTATTCTGCTGACAATTCTCTAATCTCCCTAACACGATTATTCACATAAGGAGTTTTATTATGTTTTTTTTTGCCCATTAAAAGATTACCTCATTGTCTAACCACACTTCTATCTCAGAGAAGTGAATTTTTTTTTTTTTTTTTTTTTTTTTTTTTTTTTTTTTTTTTTTTTTTTTTTTTTTTTTTTTTTTTTTTTTTTTTTTGTGATATATACAAGAGTTGTTACATTCTTGTACAGCCACTAGTACGCGTAGCGTTTCGGGCAAGTCCTTAATCCTATGGTCCCTGGAATACGATCCCCTGCCGCGAAGAATCGTTTTTTCATCCAAGTACACATTTTACTGTTGCGTTAAACAGAGGCTACAGTTAAGGAATTGCGCCCAGTAAATCCTCCCCGGCCAGGATACGAACCCATGACATAGCGGTCTTAGTGTTAGCGCATTATTTAGTGTTTTTGTCAGGTAATGAGCCAATCGAACACCTATCAATAAAGATGTCGGTTCCATTTGTGGCAACGATTGCTTCTTTAGCGGGGCCACTCTGGCTTTAGAAGTAAGCAGTGTTGATTGCTTTGTGTTCACTAAATAGGCAACTACACCACACGCCTTTCCTGAGGCGTCACAAAACTTATGCAATTTGATAGGTTGTTTTAGTCCTATGGTATTACGAGGGAATTTAAGGTTACTGAGAATACTTAGATCCATTGTTATCTGCTGCCATTTTTCTTGCAAGTCACTAGGCAACGGATCATCCCAGCCTAATTTTGTTTGCCAACATTCCTACATGAAAAGTTTGCCCTTAATTATAATGGGGCTGATTAAGCCTAAAGGCTAAAATGGTTTGCTGACAAAAGATAATAATTTCCTCATGGTTAAATCAGGAATTATCAGTTTCCACTGATTTAATGTTTAACTCATCAGACGAAGTGTCCCAATCTATACTAAGGAATTTCAAAGTGAAAGGTATTTTGTATCCTGGAAATTAAGTTTCTATTAACTGATTTAGTTGTTTATTATTGGAAGTCTATGACTAGAGAGGCATGTTGCCCCCAGTAATTCGGGATTAGTCTCATGATATATTTCAATTAGTTTTGATTCGCCACTTGTATTTCCCTAGAAATTGTCTACATATAGATTATTGCTACTTTTGATCTTGTGAGGACTATTAGATTTCTTCAAATGCGTATCCAATGTTGCTTGAAATAGAAACGGAGAAGATGTAGCCCCAAATAAGACTGAAGCAAACCTATAGGTAACGATTTCACTATGTGGATCATTAGGATCCTTTACCCAGAGGAACGTTGTGAAATTTTAGTCTTCATCTTGAAGACTTACTCTAAGGAAAGGTTTGCTTATATCGGCAGTATATGCATAGGTTCCTAGACGAAATCGTAAAAGCACGTCATTGAATCTTTGTGTCCGACTTGAGCCAGTTTATAGGCAATCGTTCAATGAGACACTATTTGCCTTTGTCATGGCACTACAGTTGAATATGATTCTGATGAGTGTAGTAATTGAATCATTCAACACGGCATGGTGAGGTCAGTAATGTCCCTCCTTAGAGTTGTCATTCTCGACAATTTCAATAAACTTGTTGTCAAGTTGCTGTTGTATGTTGCATCATGATATTGTTGTAATTTGTCAGGTTGCTTATTCAATCAAGCTACCTGAGATTTTAACTGACTTAGTGCCATGAAATGGTTTACAAGTAATTGCTGATAATTAAATTTCCATGGCAATTTAACCCAGTATTGATTTTCTTTATTGATAACTGAGTTGAGGTATTGCTGGTAAGTCCAAGTATCATCAGGACTTGGTTGCTCAGGGTCTATGCCTAAAGTGTCTAGATCCCATAATTTATGTACAGGGGGATCAGAGGTATCTTTAGCCATGTCTCTAAACTTGAGTGGTGACTGCTCCAAGCCTGATCACTCAACTATAATTGAATTAACTTGTTGAATGTCTCCTGATGTAGAATGTTTCTGATGTAACACTGGTCCAGTGAGGAATTTCCCACTGGCTGATAGGAACAGATTCATTCCCTGTTGCTTGGTGCATCCAGTGATAAATTTATAGTAATAGTCTGCCCCTACAAGTATACCGACATCAGTGAGGTGGTCAGACTTATTTTTATGATCAGTCAACTTAACTCCTTTACTTCTGAGAATATTGACTGTGTTCCCTAGACCATAAACATACAGGTCAGATGGGATTTTATCTACTATAATAGCCTGCACTGGGCGGGCATAGCCTCCTAGACATACTAGAACTTTCATGACCTTATAATCCCGAGGTTCTGTATTTGTAAAAACCTGGAAATGTTCAATTTTACTTGACGTAAAGGGTTGAGCTTTCATTTGTCTGCTACCTGTTGGGTAATAAAAGTTTTCTGTGACCATTGGTCAAAAAGACCACGTGTGGTGGTCTTAGATTTCTTATTTGTTAGCAGTAGCTGAGCTGTAGGGAATGTTGTAGTATTGTCTGATTTAGTAGCAAGTACATTGACCTCTTGATGTACCTTGCAGTACTGTACAGTGGTGGAAGTGTTCTGTTCCACTTGAGGTTTTGGTGACCTCGTTCGCTGTTCTCCACACAGTGTTGAGTGGTGTTGGCCTTTATGGCATTTGTTGCACATGTACAATACAGTTGTACAGGTGCTATGATCATGTTATCCCAAGCATCTAATACATCTTCACAACTCTTTGAAACGTTTAATTCTCGCAGTACGACCTGAATATGTTCGACATTTATAAGTTAAATGTTCATCTTGACAGAACAAACAACCTCTCCCTCCTGTAGTAGTAGTCTTAGGAGGCACATTGACCACAGGTTTAGAGGGACTTACTGTATTGGTACCTACATTGCTACTCTTCCACCTTGGAGTAGAGTTAGCCATTTTAGATTTTACAGAAGTATTTGTGGTACTCTGAGATTTACAATGAGTATTAGTGGAAGGTATTGAGATACTCCTACCTTTCTGGTTCGCTCATTGTCTTTTGACTACAGAGCGTAAAACCTCTGTTATCTCTGTCACATTCAGAGACGTTTTGTTGTGTAAAGTATACAGTTTGTCCAATGTTTCACTGAGCAACTTACGTCTTACAATTACTTTAATCAACTATTCAGCAGCCTTGAGATTAACTTTAAGACTTAAAGCCTTAAGCAAGGACTCAAGCTCCAATCAAAAGTTTTGGAGAGAGTCAGTGGAACTATCTGTTGCTGGTAAGTCCAGGAGTTTTTAGACCAAGGTTGTGACAGCTCTCTCTGTGTCAGCATAATTACTTTAAGTAGCTGAACTGCGAGGTCATATAGCTATCACTGGTGACGTTTATATTGGAGATTACCTTTAAGGCTTCTTCCCTGAGTTGGCCTTGTAAATGTAAGTAAACTTAGAAATTTTGGGGATAGTGGGTTTAGAATCTACTGCTTTAACAAACTTGTTCCAGAAGTTATCCCAACTTTCGTTCTCACCTCCAGAGAATGTGGGTTGTCTGATCAAGGGTAATTTTACTTCTGGTTGTGGAAAGTTTGCGGATGTTGTGGCTACTTTTTTCTGTGTAATTTATATATTAAAGGGTTGTAGCTAAACCTGTACGTAATATTCGTACTGGGCTAGCTCACGCATGATATCGTCTAGTTCTGTGTCTGTGATTTGTGTTTTACTAAATTCTGACAGATACTGTTATTTGAACTCAAATTTGTTCAAAATTTTTAATTGAAATTTGGCAATAACTTTCTAGTTCCAAATAGTCAATTGGTGTTTGCTGAGACAGATGGTGGTATTTGTTGATCTATCTGGTCAAGTGACCTTTTAGACAGGTAAGGGTCTTTTTCATTCTTCCAGACATATCCATCTTAGTGGATATGTCTGGACGAGTATATCTGACAGTATCACAAATGCGTCAGTTAATAAGTCAGTCACCATACCGAGCGCATCAAATATTAAGTTTCAGTGATGTTACCACACCTTCGAAATTTTAAAAAGTAGTTAACCAGGAAAATGCTGCTCAATTCTTTGATTTTATTCCATTTCTTTGTAACCCTCAAAAACTTCTTGAAAAAGACATGGTATATATATTATTGAAAAAAAGTACATTGTAAAACTTAATAAAAAAGAAAAGAAGATATTTAATAAAAAATAGTTTAAACATTTTGGGGGCAAACTTTTTATTTTTATTTTTGTGTGTTGTGAATAATAATAATATTGAAGGAATTTGCTTCTTATTAACCCTTAATTACTTACTTATCTGTTTTTTTTTGCTTCTGATCAACTCTTAATTGCTTACTTCTCATTTTTTATTTGTCTTTGATTCTATTATTTGACCTCCCTTCAAAGTCTACTAAGTCAAGAAAAGTTTGTCTAAGTATTGCTGAGTAGCATCAGCCCATATCTGCTTGGGGTTTGGTTCTCCTGGTCGTTCACCTGCAGGAGGTTCTGGCAGTCTGAGACGGATTGTCCAGGGAATGAACCATCGATGATGACGTATCATTCCATTAGCTCTGTCAGGAGACGTTGGCTTGACCCAAGGCTGACCTCTTTGCGTGAGTTTAGATCTGGTGACTTCCCTTTGATCAGATGGTATATATTCCCGTTTCCATTCGTCCTGACCCACTACCATCGCTACCAATACCACCACCAGTATCACCCTCAATATTCTCATTAATGGTTATTCTCCTTGATGTTTTCAATAATCCTTTCAGTCTTTTAACTATCTAGTTCAAGTAGCTTCCAGGCACTATCTGGGAAATAATGGTTTTTAATTAATATTTGTATTATTTATCAATTATAACAAATTAGAATTAAAGCAAACACCTTGTATTCAGTAATAAAAATACTCACACATCTTTTATTCATACCGTTGGTAAGATTCATGAAGAATGTATTATATATATCTTCTGAACACTGGGTCATCATTAGTTATCAATAAATAAATAAATAAATAAATGTTTATTTAGGTAAGGTACATACATACAAGAGATTTTACAAAGTTCGTTGGATTAATAGATAGAGCTAGTACATACAATGCCTAAAGCCACTATTACGCAAAATGTTTCGGGCAGAGTTATCAAAGTTATCTCTTTGATAACGCCGGTAACATCTATCCTGCTATGTCACCTTTCATTGCTTCTACACAAATACACTCTACTGTCATAAATACGTAAAACAATATATAATATTTATTGCCCAAGTAGATATATGTCCTTTAAAACCAGTATAACATTTCATTTAGAGATTGGAACTTCGCTATGTATTTCTTAGCCTACCCCACCTAATTATGTATCTTCATATAACTAAACTCGGCGGCTAGATCAACAATATTTGTTTCAAGGTTGAAATAACTTAACACACAATCTTGACCGAGTGAGATGAAAATTATCTATCACTTGCAAGTGTTGAATTCTATCCACTTCAAGACCCCGAACCAACACAGAAGCAGCAAGAGGAAGTATTGGCTAATAGGCCTTCTGCAGTTACTTCGATTCTTAAATTTTCATACCCAATTTATACCCATTGATTCGTGTTCTGGCATATGCTCTGTCACCTCACCCAAAACTTTTGCACCACATCACCTCACCCAAAACGTGTAAAAGTATGATATATTTTATGAGTAAACTTAGTCGGTAAAAATGTAATAAGCATTACGAAACGTGTGCAGGCGTCAGACCAGAAATAATGAATGAATTTTGGAGAGCTAATTTATTAATTACCCTCGACACTGAAGAAGAACGAAAGAATGAACGTATAGAACTTATAGAATGGGTAGAATTCTACCACCTTCAAGACCCCGAACCAACTCGGAAGCAGCAAAAGGAAGTATGGAACAGTAACTGCAGAAGGCCAATAGAATTCAGCAGTTACTCCCATTCATATATTTTCATACCCAATTTATACCCATTGATTCGTGTTCTGGCATATTCTCTGTCACCTCATCCAAAATGTTTGTACCATATAACCTCACCCAAAACGAGTATAAGTATGATGTATTTTATGTGTAAACTATGTCTTTCAAAATATAGTAAGCATTACGAACCGCGTTCAGCCGTCAGATCAGAAAAAAGGAATGAATTTTGGAGAGTTAATTTATCATTTACTCACGACAGTGAAAAAGAACTTAAGCAATATTGAGAAGATTCGTGTTAGAATTATTAATCTTACCCTATCGGTCATACTCAACAACTATATATATATATATATATATATATGTCGTACCTAGTAGCCAGAACTCACTTCTCAGCCTACTATGCATGGCCCGATTTGCCTAATAAGCCAAGTTTTCCTGAATTAATATATTTTCTCTATTTTTTTCTTATCAAATGATAAAGCTACCTATTTCATTATGTATGAGGTCAATTTTTTGTTATTGGAGTTAAAATTAACGTAGATATATGACCGAAGCTAACCAACCCTACCTAACCTAACCTAACCTATCTTTATAGGTTAGGTTAGGTTTGGTAGCCGAAAAAGTTAGGTTAGGTAAGGTTTGGTAGGTTAGGTAGTCGAAAAACAATTAATTCATGAAAACTTGGCTTATTAGGCAAATTGGGCCTTGCATAGTAGGCTGAGAAGAGCGTTCTGGCTACTAGGAACGACATATATATATATATATATATATATATATATATATATATATATATATATATATATATATATATATATATATATATATATATATATATATATATATATATATATATATATATATATATATATATATATATATATATATATATATATATATATATATATATATATATATATATATATATATATATATATATATATATATGCGAACAAGCCTGAATGGTCCCCAGGACAATATGCAACTGAAAACTCACACCCCAGAAGTGACTCGAACCCATACTCCCAGGAGCAACGCAACTGGTATGTACAAGACGCCTTAATCCACTTGACCATCACGACCGGACAAAGTGTCTATAACCATGCTATGCCCAAGATTTCTATCCGAGTGCCGGTGGTGGGGTGGTTCAACTAGCCTCGGCTATCACCTCATTTTGTCCGGTCGTGATGGTCAAGTGGATTAAAGCGTCTTGTACATACCAGTTGCGTTGCTCCTGGGAGTATGGGTTCGAGTCACTTCTGGGGTGTGAGTTTTCAGTTGCATATTGTCCTGGGGACCATTCAGGCTTGTTCGCATTTGTGTTCCTCACGTGTACCCCAAAGAATGAGGTGATTTGGTAAAATGCTATGCCCAAGATTACTATCCGAGTGCCGGCGGTGGGGTGGTTCAAATAGCCTCGGCTATCACCTCATTTTGTCCGGTCGTGATGGTCAAGTGGATTAAGGCGTCTTGTACATACCAGTTGCGTTGCTCCTGGGAGTATGGGTTCGAGTCACTTCTGGGGTGTGAGTTTTCAGTTGCATATTGTCCTGGGGACCATTCAGGCTTGTTCGCATTTGTGTTCCTCACGTGTGCCCCAAAGAATGAGGTGATTTGGTAAAATGCTATGCCCAAGATTACTATCCGAGTGCCGGCGGTGGGGTGGTTCAAATAGCCTCGGCTATCACCTCATTTTGTCCGGTCGTGATGGTCAAGTGGATTAAGGCGTCATGTACATACCAGTTGCGTTGCTCCTGGGAGTATGGGTTCGAGTCACTTCTTGGGTGTGAGTTTTCAGTTGCATATTGTCCTGGTGACCATTCAGGCTTGTTTGCATTTGTGTTCCTCACGTGTGCCCCAAAGAATGATGTGATTTGGTAAAATGCTATGCCTAAGATTACTATCCGAGTGCCGGCGGTGGGGTAGTTCAAATAGCCTCAGCTATCACCTCATTTTGTCTGGTCGTGATGGTCAAGTGGATTAAGGCGTCTTGTACATACCAGTTGCGTTGCTCCTGGGAGTATGGGTTCGAGTCACTTCTGGGATGTGAGTTTTCAGTTGCATATTGTCCTGGGGACCATTCAGGCTTGTTCGCATTTGTGTTCTTCACGTGTGCCCCAAAGAATGAGGTGATTTGGTAAAATGCTATGCCCAAGATTACTATCCGAGTGCCGGCGGTGGGGTGGTTCAAATAGCCTCGGCTATCACCTCATTTTGTCTGGTCGTGATGGTCAAGTGGATTAAGGCGTCTTGTACATACCAGTTGCGTTGCTCCTGGGAGTATGGGTTCGAGTCACTTCTGGGGTGTGAGTTTTCAGTTGCATATTGTCCTGGGGACCATTCAGGCTTGTTCGCATTTGTGTTCCTCACGTGTGCCCCAAAGAATGAGGTGATTTGGTAAAATGCTTTGCCCAAGATTACTATCCGAGTGCCGGCGGTGGGGTGGTTCAAATAGCCTTGGCTATCACCTCATTTTGTCCGGTCGTGATGGTGAAGTGGATTCAGGCGTCTTGTACATACCAGTTGCGTTGCTCCTGGGAGTATGGGTTCGAGTCACTTCTGGGGTGTGAGTTTTCAGTTGCATATTGTCCTTGGGGACCATTCAGGCTTGTTCGCATTTGTGTTCCTCACGTGTGCCCCAAAGAATGAGGTGATTTGGTAAAATGCTATGCCCAAGATTACTATCCGAGTGCCGGCGGTGGGGTGGTTCAAATAGCCTCGGCTATCACCTCATTTTGTCCGGTCGTGATGGTCAAGTGGATTAAGGCGTCTTGTACATATCAGTTGCGTTGCTCCTGGGAGTATGGGTTCGAGTCACTTCTGGGGTGTGAGTTTTCAGTTGCATATTGTCCTGGGGACCATTCAGGCTTGTTCGCATTTGTGTTCCTCACGTGTGCCCCAAAGATGAGGTGATTTGGTAAAATGCTATGCCCAAGATTTTTATCCGAGTGCCGGGGGTGGGGTGGTTCAAATAGCCTCGGCTATCACCTCATTTTGTCCGGTCGTGATGGTCAAGTGGATTAAGGCGTCTTGTACATACCAGTTGCGTTGCTCCTGGGAGTATGGGTTCGAATCACTTCTGGGGTGTGAATTTTCAGTTGCATATTGTCCTGGGGACCATTCAGGCTTGTTCGCATTTGTGTTCCTCACGTGTGCCCCAAAGAATGAGGTGATTTGGTAAAATGCTATGCCCAAGATTACTATCCGAGTGCCGGCGGTGGGGTCTTTCAAATAGCCTCGGCTATCACCTCATTTTGTCCGGTCGTGATGGTCAAGTGGATTAAGGCGTCTTGTACATACCAGTTGCGTTGCTCCTGGGAGTATGGGTTCGAGTCACTTCTGGGGTGTGAATTTTCAGTTGCATATTGTCCTGGGGACCATTCAGGCTTGTTCGCATTTGTGTTCCTCACGTGTGCCCCAAAGAATGAGGTGATTTGGTAAAATGCTATGCCCAAGATTACTATCCGAGTGCCGGCGGTGGGGTGGTTCAAATAGCCTCGGCTATCACCTCATTTTGTCCGGTCGTGATGGTCAAGTGGATTAAGGCGTCTTGTACATACCAGTTGCGTTGCTCCTGGGAGTATGGGTTCGAGTCACTTCTGGGGTGTGAGTTTTCAGTTGCATTTTGTCCTGGTGACCATTCAGGCTTGTTCGCATTTGTGTTCCTCACGTGTGCCCCAAAGAATGAGGTGATTTGGTAAAATGCTATGCCCAAGATTACTATCCGATTGCCGGCGGTGGGGTGGTTCAAATAGCCTCGGCTATCACCTCATTTTGTCCGGTCGTGATGGTCAAGTGGATTAAGGCATCTTGTACATACCAGTTGCGTTGCTCCTGGGAGTATGGGTTCGAGTCACTTCTGGGGTGTGAGTTTTCAGTTGCATATTGTCCTGGGGACCATTCAATCTTGTTCGCATTTGTGTTCCTCACGTGTGCCCCAAAGAATGAGGTGATTTGGTAAAATGCTATGCCCAAGATTACTATCCGAGTGCCGGCGGTGGGGTGGTTCAAATAGCCTCGGCTATCACCTCATTTTGTCCGGTCGTGATGGTCAAGTGGATTAAGGCGTCTTGTACATACCAGTTGCGTTGCTCCTGGAAGTATGGGTTCGAGTCACTTCTGGGGTGTGAGTTTTCAGTTGCATATTGTCCTCGGGACCATTCAGGCTTGTTCGCATTTGTGTTCCTCACGTGTGCCCCAAAGAATGAGGTGATTTGGTAAAATGCTATGCCCAAGATTACTATCCGAGTGCCGGCGGTGGGGTGGTTCAAATAGCCTCGGCTATCACCTCATTTTGTCCGGTCGTGATGGTCAAGTGGATTAAGGCGTCTTGTACATACCAGTTGCGTTGCTCCTGGGAGTATGGGTTCGAGTCACTTCTGGGGTGTGAGTTTTCAGTTGCATATTGTCCTGGGGACCAATCAGGCTTGTTCGCATTTGTGTTCCTCACGTGTGCCCCAAAGAATGAGGTGATTTGGTAAAATGCTATGCCCAAGATTACTATCCGAGTGCCGGCGGTGGGGTGGTTCAAATAGCCTCGGCTATCACCTCATTTTGTCCGGTCGTGATGGTCAAGTGGATTAAGGCGTCTTGTACATACCAGTTGCGTTGCTCCTGGGAGTATGGGTTCGAGTCACTTCTGGGGTGTGAGTTTTCAGTTGCATATTGTCCTGGGGACCAATCAGGCTTGTTCGCATTTGTGTTCCTCACGTGTGCCCCAAAGAATGAGGTGATTTGGTAAAATGCTATGCCCAAGATTACTATCCGAGTGCCGGCGGTGGGGTGGTTCAAATAGCCTCGGCTATCACCTCATTTTGTCCGGTCGTGATGGTCAAGTGGATTAAGGCGTCTTGTACATACCAGTTGCGTTGCTCCTGGGAGTATGGGTTCGAGTCACTTCTGGGGTGTGAGTTTTCAGTTGCATATTGTCCTGGGGACCATTCAGGCTTGTTCGCATTTGTGTTCCTCACGTGTGCCCCAAAGAATGAGGTGATTTGGTAAAATGCTATGCCCAAGATTACTATCCGAGTGCCGGCGGTGGGGTGGTTCAAATAGCCTCGGCTATCACCTCATTTTGTCCGGTCGTGATGGTCAAGTGGATTAAGGCGTCATGTACATACCAGTTGCGTTGCTCCTGGGAGTATGGGTTCGAGTCACTTCTTGGGTGTGAGTTTTCAGTTGCATATTGTCCTGGTGACCATTCAGGCTTGTTTGCATTTGTGTTCCTCACGTGTGCCCCAAAGAATGATGTGATTTGGTAAAATGCTATGCCTAAGATTACTATCCGAGTGCCGGCGGTGGGGTAGTTCAAATAGCCTCAGCTATCACCTCATTTTGTCTGGTCGTGATGGTCAAGTGGATTAAGGCGTCTTGTACATACCAGTTGCGTTGCTCCTGGGAGTATGGGTTCGAGTCACTTCTGGGATGTGAGTTTTCAGTTGCATATTGTCCTGGGGACCATTCAGGCTTGTTCGCATTTGTGTTCTTCACGTGTGCCCCAAAGAATGAGGTGATTTGGTAAAATGCTATGCCCAAGATTACTATCCGAGTGCCGGCGGTGGGGTGGTTCAAATAGCCTCGGCTATCACCTCATTTTGTCTGGTCGTGATGGTCAAGTGGATTAAGGCGTCTTGTACATACCAGTTGCGTTGCTCCTGGGAGTATGGGTTCGAGTCACTTCTGGGGTGTGAGTTTTCAGTTGCATATTGTCCTGGGGACCATTCAGGCTTGTTCGCATTTGTGTTCCTCACGTGTGCCCCAAAGAATGAGGTGATTTGGTAAAATGCTTTGCCCAAGATTACTATCCGAGTGCCGGCGGTGGGGTGGTTCAAATAGCCTTGGCTATCACCTCATTTTGTCTGGTCGTGATGGTGAAGTGGATTCAGGCGTCTTGTACATACCAGTTGCGTTGCTCCTGGGAGTATGGGTTCGAGTCACTTCTGGGGTGTGAGTTTTCAGTTGCATATTGTCCTTGGGGACCATTCAGGCTTGTTCGCATTTGTGTTCCTCACGTGTGCCCCAAAGAATGAGGTGATTTGGTAAAATGCTATGCCCAAGATTACTATCCGAGTGCCGGCAGTGGGGTGGTTCAAATAGCCTCGGCTATCACCTCATTTTGTCCGGTCGTGATGGTCAAGTGGATTAAGGCGTCTTGTACATATCAGTTGCGTTGCTCCTGGGAGTATGGGTTCGAGTCACTTCTGGGGTGTGAGTTTTCAGTTGCATATTGTCCTGGGGACCATTCAGGCTTGTTCGCATTTGTGTTCCTCACGTGTGCCCCAAAGATGAGGTGATTTGGTAAAATGCTATGCCCAAGATTTTTATCCGAGTGCCGGGGGTGGGGTGGTTCAAATAGCCTCGGCTATCACCTCATTTTGTCCGGTCGTGATGGTCAAGTGGATTAAGGCGTCTTGTACATACCAGTTGCGTTGCTCCTGGGAGTATGGGTTCGAATCACTTCTGGGGTGTGAATTTTCAGTTGCATATTGTCCTGGGGACCATTCAGGCTTGTTCGCATTTGTGTTCCTCACGTGTGCCCCAAAGAATGAGGTGATTTGGTAAAATGCTATGCCCAAGATTACTATCCGAGTGCCGGCGGTGGGGTCTTTCAAATAGCCTCGGCTATCACCTCATTTTGTCCGGTCGTGATGGTCAAGTGGATTAAGGCGTCTTGTACATACCAGTTGCGTTGCTCCTGGGAGTATGGGTTCGAGTCACTTCTGGGGTGTGAATTTTCAGTTGCATATTGTCCTGGGGACCATTCAGGCTTGTTCGCATTTGTGTTCCTCACGTGTGCCCCAAAGAATGAGGTGATTTGGTAAAATGCTATGCCCAAGATTACTATCCGAGTGCCGGCGGTGGGGTGGTTCAAATAGCCTCGGCTATCACCTCATTTTGTCCGGTCGTGATGGTCAAGTGGATTAAGGCGTCTTGTACATACCAGTTGCGTTGCTCCTGGGAGTATGGGTTCGAGTCACTTCTGGGGTGTGAGTTTTCAGTTGCATTTTGTCCTGGTGACCATTCAGGCTTGTTCGCATTTGTGTTCCTCACGTGTGCCCCAAAGAATGAGGTGATTTGGTAAAATGCTATGCCCAAGATTACTATCCGAGGGCCGGGGGTGGGGTGGTTCAAATAGCCTCGGCTATCACCTCATTTTGTCCGGTCGTGATGGTCAAGTGGATTAAGGCGTCTTGTACATACCAGTTGCGTTGCTCCTGGGAGTATGGGTTCGAGTCACTTCTGGGGTGTGAGTTTTCAGTTGCATATTGTCCTGGGGACCATTCAGTCTTGTTCGCATTTGTGTTCCTCACGTGTGCCCCAAAGAATGAGGTGATTTGGTAAAATGCTATGCCCAAGATTACTATCCGAGTGCCGGCGGTGGGGTGGTTCAAATAGCCTCGGCTATCACCTCATTTTGTCCGGTCGTGATGGTCAAGTGGATTAAGGTGTCTTGTACATACCAGTTGCGTTGCTCCTGGAAGTATGGGTTCGAGTCACTTCTGGGGTGTGAGTTTTCAGTTGCATATTATCCTCGGGACCATTCAGGCTTGTTCGCATTTGTGTTCCTCACGTGTGCCCCAAATAATGAGGTGATTTGGTAAAATGCTATGCCCAAGATTACTATCCGAGTGCCGGCGGTGGGGTGGTTCAAATAGCCTCGGCTATCACCTCATTTTGTCCGGTCGTGATGGTCAAGTGGATTAAGGCGTCTTGTACATACCAGTTGCGTTGCTCCTGGGAGTATGGGTTCGAGTCACTTCTGGGGTGTGAGTTTTCAGTTGCATATTGTCCTGGGGACCATTCAGGCTTGTTCGCATTTGTGTTCCTCACGTGTGCCCCAAAGAATGAGGTGATTTGGTAAAATGCTATGCCCAAGATTACTATCCGAGTGCCGGCGGTGGGGTGGTTCAAATAGCCTCGGCTATCACCTCATTTTGTCCGGTCGTGATGGTCAAGTGGATTAAGGCGTCTTGTACATACCAGTTGCGTTGCTCCTGGGAGTATGGGTTCGAGTCACTTCTGGGGTGTGAGTTTTCAGTTGCATATTGTCCTGGTGACCATTCAGGCTTGTTCGCATTTGTGTTCCTCACGTGTGCCCCAAAGAATGAGGTGATTTGGCAAAATGCTATGCCCAAGATTACTATCCGATTGCCGGCGGTGGGGTGGTTCAAATAGCCTCGGCTATCACCTCATTTTGTCCGGTCGTGATGGTCAAGTGGATTAAGGCATCTTGTACATACCAGTTGCGTTGCTCCTGGGAGTATGGGTTCGAGTCACTTCTGGGGTGTGAGTTTTCAGTTGCATATTGTCCTGGGGACCATTCAATCTTGTTCGCATTTGTGTTCCTCACGTGTGCCCCAAAGAATGAGGTGATTTGGTAAAATGCTATGCCCAAGATTACTATCCGAGTGCCGGCGGTGGGGTGGTTCAAATAGCCTCGGCTATCACCTCATTTTGTCCGGTCGTGATGGTCAAGTGGATTAAGGCGTCTTGTACATACCAGTTGCGTTGCTCCTGGAAGTATGGGTTCGAGTCACTTCTGGGGTGTGAGTTTTCAGTTGCATATTGTCCTCGGGACCATTCAGGCTTGTTCGCATTTGTGTTCCTCACGTGTGCCCCAAAGAATGAGGTGATTTGGTAAAATGCTATGCCCAAGATTACTATCCGAGTGCCGGCGGTGGGGTGGTTCAAATAGCCTCGGCTATCACCTCATTTTGTCCGGTCGTGATGGTCAAGTGGATTAAGGCGTCTTGTACATACCAGTTGCGTTGCTCCTGGGAGTATGGGTTCGAGTCACTTCTGGGGTGTGAGTTTTCAGTTGCATATTGTCCTGGGGACCAATCAGGCTTGTTCGCATTTGTGTTCCTCACGTGTGCCCCAAAGAATGAGGTGATTTGGTAAAATGCTATGCCCAAGATTACTATCCGAGTGCCGGCGGTGGGGTGGTTCAAATAGCCTCGGCTATCACCTCATTTTGTCCGGTCGTGATGGTCAAGTGGATTAAGGCGTCTTGTACATACCAGTTGCGTTGCTTCTGGGAGTATGGGTTCGAGTCACTTCTGGGGTGTGAGTTTTCAGTTGCATATTGTCCTGGGGACAATTCAGGCTTGTTCGCATTTGGGTTCCTCACGTGTGCCCCAAAGAATGAGGTGATTTGGTAAAATGCTATGCCCAAGATTACTATCCGAGTGCCGGCGATGGGGTGGTTCAAATAGCCTCGGCTATCACCTCATTTTGTCCGGTCGTGATGGTCAAGTGGATTAAGGCGTCTTGTACATACCAGTTGCATTGCTCCTGGGAGTATGGGTTCGAGTCACTTCTGGGGTGTGAGTTTTCAGTTGCATATTGTCCTGGGGACCATTCAGGTTTGTTTGCATTTGTGTTCCTCACGTGTGCCCCAAAGAATGAGGTGATTTGGTAAAATGCTATGCCCAAGATTACTATCCGAGTGCCGGCGGTGGGGTGGTTCAAATAGCCTCGGCTATCACCTCATTTTGTCCGGTCGAGATGGTCAAGTGGATTAAGGCGTCTTGTACATACCAGTTGCGTTGCTCCTGGGAGTATGGGTTCGAGTCATTTCTGGGGTGTGAGTTTTCAGTTGCATATTGTCCTGGGGACCATTCAGGTTTGTTTGCATTTGTGTTCCTCACGTGTGCCCCAAAGAATGAGGTGATTTGGTAAAATGCTATGCCCAAGATTACTATCCGAGTGCCGGCGGTGGAGTGGTTCAAATAGCCTCGGCTATCACCTCATTTTGTCCGGTCGTGATGGTCAAGTGGATTAAGGCATCTTGTACATACCAGTTGCATTGCTCCTGGGAGTATTTGGTTCGAGTCACTTCTGGGGTGTGAGTTTTCAGTTGCATATTGTCCTGGGGACCATTCAGGCTTGTTCGCATTTGTGTTCCTCACGTGTGCCCCAAAGAATGAGGTGATTTGGTAAAATGCTATGCCCAAGATTACTATCCGAGTGCCGGCGGTGGGGTGGTTCAAATAGCCTCGGCTATCACCTCATTTTGTCTGGTCGTGATGGTCAAGTGGATTAAGGCGTCTTGTACATACCAGTTGCGTTGCTCCTGGGAGTATGGATTCGAGTCACTTCTGGGGTGTGAGTTTTCAGTTGCATATTGTCCTGGGGACCATTCAGGCTTGTTCGCATTTGTGTTCCTCACGTGTGCCCCAAAGAATGAGGTGATTTGGTAAAATGCTTTGCCCAAGATTACTATCCGAGTGCCGGCGGTGGGGTGGTTCAAATAGCCTCGGCTATCACCTCATTTTGTCCGGTCGTGATGGTCAAGTGGATTAAGGCGTCTTGTACATACCAGTTGCGTTGCTCTTGGGAGTATGGGTTCGAGTCACTTCTGGGGTGTGAGTTTTCAGTTGCAAATTGTCCTGGGGACAATTCAGGCTTGTTCGCATTTGGGTTCCTCACGTGTGCCCCAAAGAATGAGGTGATTTGGTAAAATGCTATGCCCAAGATTACTATCCGAGTGCCGGCGGTGGGGTGGTTCAAATAGCCTCGGCTATCACCTCATTTTGTCCGGTCGTGATGGTCAAGTGGATTAAGGCGTCTTGTACATACCAGTTGCGTTGCTCCTGGGAGTATGGGTTCGAGTCACTTCTGGGGTGTGAGTTTTCAGTTGCATATTGTCCTGGGGACCATTCAGGCTTGTTCGCATTTGTGTTCCTCACGTGTGCCCAAAAGAATGAGGTGATTTGGTAAAATGCTATGCCCAAGATTATTATCCGAGTGCCGGGGGTGGGGTGGTTCAAATAGCCTCGGCTATCACCTCATTTTGTCCGGTCGTGATGGTCAAGTGGATTAAGGCGTCTTGTACATACCAGTTGCGTTGCTCCTGGGAGTATGGGTTCGAGTCACATCTGGGGTGTGAATTTTCAGTTGCATATTGTCCTGGGGACCATTCAGGCTTGTTCGCATTTGTGTTCCTCACGTGTGCCCCAAAGAATGAGGTGATTTGGTAAAATGCTATGCCCAAGATTACTATCCGAGTGCCGGCGGTGGGGTCTTTCAAATAGCCTCGGCTATCACCTCATTTTGTCCGGTCGTGATGGTCAAGTGGATTAAGGCGTCTTGTACATACCTGTTGCGTTGCTCCTGGGAGTATGGGTTCGAGTCACTTCTGGGGTGTGAATTTTCAGTTGCATATTGTCCTGGGGACCATTCAGGCTTGTTCGCATTTGTGTTCCTCACGTGTGCCCCAAAGAATGAGGTGATTTGGTAAAATGCTATGCCCAAGATTACTATCCGAGTGCCGGCGGTGGGGTGGTTCAAATAGCCTCGGCTATCACCTCATTTTGTCCGGTCGTGATGGACAAGTGGATTAAGGCGTCTTGTACATACCAGTTGCATTGCTCCTGAGAGTATGGGTTCGAGTCACTTCTGGAGTGTGAGTTTTCAGTTGCATATTGTCCTGGGGACCATTCAGGCTTGTTCGCATTTGTGTTCCTCACGTGTGCCCCAAAGAATGAGGTGAATTGGTAAAATGCTATGCCCATGATTACTATCCGAGTGCCGGCGGTGGGGTGGTTCAAATAGCCTCGGCTATCACCTCATTTTGTCCGGTCGTGATGGTCAAGTGGATTAAGGCGTCTTGTACATACCAGTTGCGTTGCTCCTGGGAGTATGGGTTCGAGTCACTTCTGGGGTGTGAGTTTTCAGTTGCATTTTGTCCTGGTGACCATTCAGGCTTGTTCGCATTTGTGTTCCTCACGTGTGCCCCAAAGAATGAGGTGATTTGGTAAAATGCTATGCCCAAGATTACTATCCGAGGGCCGGGGGTGGGGTGGTTCAAATAGCCTCGGCTATCACCTCATTTTGTCCGGTCGTGATGGTCAAGTGGATTAAGGCGTCTTGTACATACCAGTTGCGTTGCTCCTGGGAGTATGGGTTCGAGTCACTTCTGGGGTGTGAGTTTTCAGTTGCATATTGTCCTGGGGACCATTCAGTCTTGTTCGCATTTGTGTTCCTCACGTGTGCCCCAAAGAATGAGGTGATTTGGTAAAATGCTATGCCCAAGATTACTATCCGAGTGCCGGGGGTGGGGTGGTTCAAATAGCCTCGGCTATCACCTCATTTTGTCCGGTCGTGATGGTCAAGTGGATTAAGGCGTCTTGTACATACCAGTTGCGTTGCTCCTGGAAGTATGGGTTCGAGTCACTTCTGGGGTGTGAGTTTTCAGTTGCATATTGTCCTCGGGACCATTCAGGCTTGTTCGCATTTGTGTTCCTCACGTGTGCCCCAAATAATGAGGTGATTTGGTAAAATGCTATGCCCAAGATTACTATCCGAGTGCCGGCGGTGGGGTGGTTCAAATAGCCTCGGCTATCACCTCATTTTGTCCGGTCGTGATGGTCAAGTGGATTAAGGCGTCTTGTACATACCAGTTGCGTTGCTCCTGGGAGTATGGGTTCGAGTCACTTCTGGGGTGTGAGTTTTCAGTTGCATATTGTCCTGGGGACCATTCAGTCTTGTTCGCATTTGTGTTCCTCACGTGTGCCCCAAAGAATGAGGTGATTTGGTAAAATGCTATGCCCAAGATTACTATCCGAGTGCCGGCGGTGGGGTGGTTCAAATAGCCTTGGCTATCACCTCATTTTCTCCGGTCGTGATGGTCAAGTGGATTAAGGCGTCTTGTACATACCAGTTGCGTTGCTCCTGGAAGTATGGGTTCGAGTCACTTCTGGGGTGTGAGTTTTCAGTTGCATATTGTCCTCGGGACCATTCAGGCTTGTTCGCATTTGGGTTCCTCACGTGTGCCCCAAAGAATGAGGTGATTTGGTAAAATGCTATGCCCAAGATTACTATCCGAGTGCCGGCGGTGGGGTGGTTCAAATAGCCTCGGCTATCACCTCATTTTGTCCGGTCGTGATGGTCAAGTGGATTAAGGCGTCTTGTACATACCAGTTGCGTTGCTCCTGGGAGTATGGGTTCGAGTCACTTCTGGGGTGTGAGTTTTCAGTTGCATATTGTCCTGGGGACCAATCAGGCTTGTTCGCATTTGTGTTCCTCACGTGTGCCCCAAAGAATGAGGTGATTTGGTAAAATGCTATGCCCAAGATTACTATCCGAGTGCCGGCGGTGGGGTGGTTCAAATAGCCTCGGCTATCACCTCATTTTGTCCGGTCGTGATGGTCAAGTGGATTAAGGCGTCTTGTACATACCAGTTGCGTTGCTCCTGGGAGTATGGGTTCGAGTCACTTCTGGGGTGTGAGTTTTCAGTTGCATATTGTCCTGGGGACAATTCAGGCTTGTTCGCATTTGGGTTCCTCACGTGTGCCCCAAAGAATGAGGTGATTTGGTAAAATGCTATGCCCAAGATTACTATCCGAGTGCCGGCGATGGGGTGGTTCAAATAGCCTCGGCTATCACCTCATTTTGTCCGGTCGTGATGGTCAAGTGGATTAAGGCGTCTTGTACATACCAGTTGCGTTGCTCTTGGGAGTATGGGTTCGAGTCACTTCTGGGGTGTGAGTTTTCAGTTGCATATTGTCCTGGGGACCATTCAGGTTGGTTTGCATTTGTGTTCCTCACGTGTGCCCCAAAGAATGAGGTGATTTGGTAAAATGCTATGCCCAAGATTACTATCCGAGTGCCGGCGGTGGGGTGGTTCAAATAGCCTCGGCTATCACCTCATTTTGTCCGGTCGAGATGGTCAAGTGGATTAAGGCGTCTTGTACATACCAGTTGCGTTGCTCCTGGGAGTATGGGTTCGAGTCACTTCTGGGGTGTGAGTTTTCAGTTGCATATTGTCCTGGGGACCATTCAGGCTTGTTTGCATTTGTGTTCCTCACGTGTGCCCCAAAGAATGAGGTGATTTGGTAAAATGCTATGCCCAAGATTACTATCCGAGTGCCGGCGGTGGGGTGGTTCAAATAGCCTCGGCTATCACCTCATTTTGTCCGGTCGTGATGGTCAAGTGGATTAAGGCGTCTTGTACATACCAGTTGCATTGCTCCTGGGAGTATGGGTTCGAGTCACTTCTGGGGTGTGAGTTTTCAGTTGCATATTGTCCTGGGGACCATTCAGGCTTGTTCGCATTTGTGTTCCTCACGTGTGCCCCAAAGAATGAGGTGATTTGGTAAAATGCTATGCCCAAGATTACTATCCGAGTGCCGGCGGTGGGGTGGTTCAAATAGCCTCGGCTATCACCTCATTTTGTCCGGTCGTGATGGTCAAGTGGATTAAGGCGTCTTGAACATACCAGTTGCATTGCTCCTGGAAGTATGGGTTCGAGTCACTTCTGGGGTGTGAGTTTTCAGTTGCATATTGTCCTCGGGACCATTCAGGCTTGTTCGCATTTGTGTTCCTCACGTGTGCCCCAAAGAATGAGGTGATTTGGTAAAATGCTATGCCCAAGATTACTATCCGAGTGCCAGCGGTGGGGTGGTTCAAATAGCCTCGGCTATCACCTCATTTTGTCCGGTCGTGATGGTCAAGTCGATTAAGGCGTCTTGTACATACCAGTTGCGTTGCTCTTGGGAGTATGGGTTCGAGTCACTTCTGGGGTGTGAGTTTTCAGTTGCATATTGTCCTGGGGACAATTCAGGCTTGTTCGCATTTGGGTTCCTCACGTGTGCCCCAAAGAATGAGGTGATTTGGTAAAATGCTATGCCCAAGATTACTATCCGAGTGCCGGCGGTGGGGTGGTTCAAATAGCCTCGGCTATCACCCCATTTTGTCCGGTCGTGATGGTCAAGTGGATTAAGGCGTCTTGTACATACCAGTTGCGTTGCTCCTGGGAGTATGGGTTCAAGTCACTTCTGGGGTGTGAGTTTTCAGTTGCATATTGTCCTGGGGACCATTCAGGCTTGTTCGCATTTGTGTTCCTCACGTGTGCCCCAAAGAATGAGGTGATTTGGTAAAATGCTATGCCCAAGATTACTATCCGAGTGCCGGCGGTGGGGTGGTTCAAATAGCCTCGGCTATCACCTCATTTTGTCCGGTCGTGATGGTCAAGTGGATTAAGGCGTCTTGTACATACCAGTTGCGTTGCTCCTGGGAGTAAGGGTTCGAGTCACTTCTGGGGTGTGAGTTTTCAGTTGCATATTGTCCTGGTGACCATTCAGGCTTGTTCGCATTTGTGTTCCTCACGTGTGCCCCAAAGAATGAGGTGATTTGGTAAAATGCTATGCCCAAGATTGCTGTCCGATTGCCGGCGGTGGGGTGGTTCAAATAGCCTCGGCTATCACCTCATTTTGTCCGGTCGTGATGGTCAAGTGGATTAAGGCGTCTTGTACATACCAGTTGCGTTGCTCCTGGGAGTATGGGTTCGAGTCACTTCTGGGGTGTGAGTTTTCAGTTGCATATTGTCCTGGGGACCATTCAGGCTTGTTTGCATTTGTGTTCCTCACGTGTGCCCCAAAGAATGAGGTGATTTGGTAAAATGCTATGCCCAAGATTACTATCCGAGTGCCGGCGGTGGGGTGGTACAAATAGCCTCGGCTATCACGTCATTTTGTCCGGCAGTGATGGTCAAGTGGATTAAGGCGTCTTGTACATACCAGTTGCGTTGCTCCTGGGAGTATGGGTTCGAGTCACTTCTGGGGTGTGAGTTTTCAGTTGCATATTGTCCTGGGGACCATTCAGGCTTGTTCGCATTTGTGTTCCTCACGTGTGCCCCAAAGAATGAGGTGATTTGGTAAAATGCTATGCCCAAGATTACTATCCGAGTGCCGGCGGTGGGGTGGTTCAAATAGCCTCGGCTATCACCTCATTTTGTCCGGTCGTGATGGTCAAGTGGATTAAGGCGTCTTGTACATACCAGTTGCGTTGCTCCTGGGAGTATGGGTTCGAGTCACTTCTGGGGTGTGAGTTTTCAGTTGCATATTGTCCAGGGGACCATTCAGGCTTGTTCGCATTTGTGTTCCTTACGTGTGCCCCAAAGAATGAGGTGATTTGGTAAAATGCTCTGCCCAAGATTACTATCCGAGTGCCGGCGGTAGGGTGGTTCAAATAGCCTCGGCTATCACCTCATTTTGTCCGGTCGTGATGGTCAAGTGGATTAAGGCGTCTTGTACATACCAGTTGCATTGCTCCTGGAAGTATGGGTTCGAGTCACTTCTGGGGTGTGAGTTTTCAGTTGCATTTGTCCTCGGGACCATTCAGGCTTGTTCGCATTTGTGTTCCTCACGTGTACCCCAAAGAATGAGGTGATTTGGTAAAATGCTATGCCCAAGATTACTATCCGAGTGCCGGCGGTGGGGTGGTTCAAATAGCCTCGGCTATCACCTCATTTTGTCCGGTCGTGATGGTCAAGTGGATTATGGCGTCTTGTACATACCAGTTGCGTTGCTCCTGGGAGTATGGGTTCGAGTCACTTCTGGGGTGTGAGTTTTCAGTTGCATATTGTCCTGGGGACCAATCAGGCTTGTTCGCATTTGTGTTCCTCACGTGTGCCCCAAAGAATGAGGTGATTTGGTAAAATGCTATGCCCAAGATTACTATCCGAGTGCCAGCGGTGGGGTGGTTCAAATAGCCTCGGCTATCACCTCATTTTGTCCGGTCGTGATGGTCAAGTGGATTAAGGCGTCTTGTACATACCAGTTGCGTTGCTCTTGGGAGTATGGGTTCGAGTCACTTCTGGGGTGTGAGTTTTCAGTTGCAAATTGTCCTGGGGACAATTCAGGCTTGTTCGCATTTGGGTTCCTCACGTGTGCCCCAAAGAATGAGGTGATTTGGTAAAATGCTATGCCCAAGATTACTATCCGAGTGCCGGCGGTGGGGTGGTTCAAATAGCCTCGGCTATCACCTCATTTTGTCCGGTCGTGATGGTCAAGTGGATTAAGGCGTCTTGTACATACCAGTTGCGTTGCTCCTGGGAGTATGGGTTCGAGTCACTTCTGGGGTGTGAGTTTTCAGTTGCATATTGTCCTGGGGACAATTCAGGCTTGTTCGCATTTGGGTTCCTCACGTGTGCCCCAAAGAATGAGGTGATTTGGTAAAATGCTATGCCCAAGATTACTATCCGAGTGCCGGCGATGGGGTGGTTCAAATAGCCTCGGCTATCACCTCATTTTGTCCGGTCGTGATGGTCAAGTGGATTAAGGCGTCTTGTACATACCAGTTGCGTTGCTCCTGGGAGTATGGGTTCGAGTCACTTCTGGGGTGTGAGTTTTCAGTTGCATATTGTCCTGGGGACCATTCAAGCTTGTTTGCATTTGTGTTCCTCACGTGTGCCCCAAAGAATGAGGTGATTTGGTAAAATGCTATGCCCAAGATTACTATCCGAGTGCCGGCGGTGGGGTGGTTCAAATAGCCTTGGCTATCACCTCATTTTGTCCGGTCGTGATGGTCAAGTGGATTAAGGCGTCTTGTACATACCAGTTGCATTGCTCCTGGGATTATGGGTTCGAGTCACTTCTGGAGTGTGAGTTTTCAGTTGCATATTGTCCTGGGGACCATTCAGGCTTGTTCGCATTTGTGTTCCTCACGTGTGCCCCAAAGAATGAGGTGATTTGGTAAAATGCTATGCCCAAGATTACTATCCGAGTGCCGGCGGTGGGGTGGTTCAAATAGCCTCGGCTATCACCTCATTTTGTCCGGTCGTGATGGTCAAGTGGATTAAGGCGTCTTGAACATACCAGTTGCATTGCTCCTGGAAGTATGGGTTCGAGTCACTTCTGGGGTGTGAGTTTTCAGTTGCATATTGTCCTCGGGACCATTCAGGCTTGTTCGCATTTGTGTTCCTCACGTGTGCCCCAAAGAATGAGGTGATTTGGTAAAATGCTATGCCCAAGATTACTATCCGAGTGCCAGCGGTGGGGTGGTTCAAATAGCCTCGGCTATCACCTCATTTTGTCCGGTCGTGATGGTCAAGTGGATTAAGGCGTCTTGTACATACCAGTTGCGTTGCTCCTGGGAGTATGGGTTCGAGTCACTTCTGGGGTGTGAGTTTTCAGTTGCATATTGTCCTGGGGACAATTCAGGCTGGTTCGCATTTGGGTTCCTCACGTGTGCCCCAAAGAATGAGGTGATTTGGTAAAATGCTATGCCCAAGATTACTATCCGAGTGCCGGCGATGGGGTGGTTCAAATAGCCTCGGCTATCACCTCATTTTGTCCGGTCGTGATGGTCAAGTGGATTAAGGCGTCTTGTACATACCAGTTGCGTTGCTCCTGGGAGTATGGGTTCGAGTCACTTCTGGGGTGTGAGTTTTCAGTTGCATATTGTCCTGGGGACCATTCAGGTTTGTTTGCATTTGTGTTCCTCACGTGTGCCCCAAAGAATGAGGTGATTTGGTAAAATGCTATGCCCAAGATTACTATCCGAGTGCCGGCGGTGGGGTGGTTCAAATAGCCTCGGCTATCACCTCATTTTGTCCGGTCGAGATGGTCAAGTGGATTAAGGCGTCTTGTACATACCAGTTGCGTTGCTCCTGGGAGTATGGGTTCAAGTCACTTCTGGGGTGTGAGTTTTCAGTTGCATATTGTCCTGGGGACCATTCAGGCTTGTTCGCATTTGTGTTCCTCACGTGTGCCCCAAAGAATGAGGTGATTTGGTAAAATGCTATGCCCAAGATTACTATCCGAGTGCCGGCGGTGGGGTGGTTCAAATAGCCTCGGCTATCACCTCATTTTGTCCGGTCGTGATGGTCAAGTGGATTAAGGCGTCTTGTACATACCAGTTGCGTTGCTCCTGGGAGTAAGGGTTCGAGTCACTTCTGGGGTGTGAGTTTTCAGTTGCATATTGTCCTGGTGACCATTCAGGCTTGTTCGCATTTATGTTTCTCACGTGTGCCCCAAAGAATGAGGTGATTTGGTAAAATGCTATGCCCAAGATTGCTATCCGATTGCCGGCGGTGGGGTGGTTCAAATAGCCTCGGCTATCACCTCATTTTGTCCGGTCGTGATGGTCAAGTGGATTAAGGCGTCTTGTACATACCAGTTGCGTTGCTCCTGGGAGTATGGGTTCGAGTCACTTCTGGGGTGTGAGTTTTCAGTTGCATATTGTCCTGGGGACCATTCAGGCTTGTTTGCATTTGTGTTCCTCACGTGTGCCCCAAAGAATGAGGTGATTTGGTAAAATGCTATGCCCAAGATTACTATCCGAGTGCCGGCGGTGGGGTGGTTCAAATAGCCTCGGCTATCACCTCATTTTGTCCGGTCGTGATGGTCAAGTGGATTATGGCGTCTTGTACATACCAGTTGCGTTGCTCCTGGGAGTATGGGTTCGAGTCACTTCTGGGGTGTGAGTTTTCAGTTGCATATTGTCCTGGGGACAATTCAGGCTTGTTCGCATTTGGGTTCCTCACGTGTGCCCCAAAGAATGAGGTGATTTGGTAAAATGCTATGCCCAAGATTACTATCCGAGTGCCGGCGGTGGGGTGGTTCAAATAGCCTCGGCTATCACCTCATTTTGTCCGGTCGTGATGGTCAAGTGGATTAAGGCGTCTTGTACATACCAGTTGCGTTGCTCTTGGGAGTATGGGTTCGAGTCACTTCTGGGGTGTGAGTTTTCAGTTGCAAATTGTCCTGGGGACAATTCAGGCTTGTTCGCATTTGGGTTCCTCACGTGTGCCCCAAAGAATGAGGTGATTTGGTAAAATGCTATGCCCAAGATTACTATCCGAGTGCCGGCGGTGGGGTGGTTCAAATAGCCTCGGCTATCACCTCATTTTGTCCGGTCGTGATGGTCAAGTGGATTAAGGCGTCTTGTACATACCAGTTGCGTTGCTCCTGGGAGTATGGGTTCGAGTCACTTCTGGGGTGTGAGTTTTCAGTTGCATATTGTCCTGGGGACAATTCAGGCTTGTTCGCATTTGGGTTCCTCACGTGTGCCCCAAAGAATGAGGTGATTTGGTAAAATGCTATGCCCAAGATTACTCTCCGAGTGCCGGCGATGGGTGGTTCAAATAGCCTCGGCTATCACCTCATTTTGTCCGGTCGTGATGGTCAAGTGGATTAAGGCGTCTTGTACATACCAGTTGCGTTGCTCCTGGGAGTATGGGTTCGAGTCACTTCTGGGGTGTGAGTTTTCAGTTGCATATTGTCCTGGGGACCATTCAGGCTTGTTTGCATTTGTGTTCCTCACGTGTGCCCCAAAGAATGAGGTGATTTGGTAAAATGCTATGCCCAAGATTACTATCCGAGTGCCGGCGGTGGGGTGGTTCAAATAGCCTCGGCTATCACCTCATTTTGTCCGGTCGTGATGGTCAAGTGGATTAAGGCGTCTTGTACATACCAGTTGCATTGCTCCTGGGAGTATGGGTTCGAGTCACTTCTGGGGTGTGAGTTTTCAGTTGCATATTGTCCTGGGGACCATTCAGGCTTGTTCGCATTTGTGTTCCTCACGTGTGCCCCAAAGAATGAGGTGATTTGGTAAAATGCTATGCCCAAGATTACTATCCGAGTGCCGGCGGTGGGGTGGTTCAAATAGCCTCGGCTATCACCTCATTTTGTCCGGTCGTGATGGTCAAGTGGATTAAGGCGTCTTGAACATACCAGTTGCATTGCTCCTGGAAGTATGGGTTCGAGTCACTTCTGGGGTGTGAGTTTTCAGTTGCATATTGTCCTCGGGACCATTCAGGCTTGTTCGCATTTGTTTTCCTCACGTGTGCCCCAAAGAATGAGGTGATTTGGTAAAATGCTATGCCCAAGATTACTATCCGAGTGCCAGCGGTGGGGTGGTTCAAATAGCCTCGGCTATCACCTCATTTTGTCCGGTCGTGATGGTCAAGTCGATTAAGGCGTCTTGTACATACCAGTTGCGTTGCTCCTGGGAGTATGGGTTCGAGTCACTTCTGGGGTGTGAGTTTTCAGTTGCATATTGTCCTGGGGACAATTCAGGCTTGTTCGCATTTGGGTTCCTCACGTGTGCCCCAAAGAATGAGGTGATTTGGTAAAATGCTATGCCCAAGATTACTATCCGAGTGCCGGCGGTGGGGTGGTTCAAATAGCCTCGGCTATCACCTCATTTTGTCCGGTCGTGATGGTCAAGTGGATTAAGGCGTCTTGTACATACCAGTTGCGTTGCTCCTGGGAGTATGGGTTCGAGTCACTTCTGGGGTGTGAGTTTTCAGTTGCATATTGTCCTGGGGACCATTCAGGCTTGTTCGCATTTGTGTTCCTCACGTGTGCCCCAAAGAATGAGGTGATTTGGTAAAATGCTATGCCCAAGATTACTATCCGAGTGCCGGCGGTGGGGTGGTTCAAATAGCCTCGGCTATCACCTCATTTTGTCCGGTCGTGATGGTCAAGTGGATTAAGGCGTCTTGTACATACCAGTTGCGTTGCTCCTGGGAGTATGGGTTCGAGTCACTTCTGGGGTGTGAGTTTTCAGTTGCATATTGTCCAGGGGACCATTCAGGCTTGTTCGCATTTGTGTTCCTCACGTGTGCCCCAAAGAATGAGGTGATTTGGTAAAATGCTATGCCCAAGATTACTATCCGAGTGCCGGCGGTAGGGTGGTTCAAATAGCCTCGGCTATCACCTCATTTTGTCCGGTCGTGATGGTCAAGTGGATTAAGGCGTCTTGTACATACCAGTTGCATTGCTCCTGGAAGTATGGGTTCGAGTCACTTCTGGGGTGTGAGTTTTCAGTTGCATATTGTCCTCGGGACCATTCAGGCTTGTTCGCATTTGTGTTCCTCACGTGTGCCCCAAAGAATGAGGTGATTTGGTAAAATGCTATGCCCAAGATTACTATCCGAGTGCAGGCGGTGGGGTGGTTCAAATAGCCTTGGCTATCACCTCATTTTGTCCGGTCGTGATGGTCAAGTGGATTAAGGCGTCTTGTACATACCAGTTGCGTTGCTCCTGGGAGTATGGGTTCGAGTCACTTCTGGGGTGTGAGTTTTCAGTTGCATATTGTCCTGGGGACCAATCAGGCTTGTTCGCATTTGTGTTCCTCACGTGCGCCCCAAAGAATGAGGTGATTTGGTAAAATGCTATGCCCAAGATTACTATCCGAGTGCCGGCGGTGGGGTGGTTCAAATAGCCTCGGCTATCACCTCATTTTGTCCGGTCGTGATGGTCAAGTGGATTAAGGCGTCTTGTACATACCAGTTGCGTTGCTCCTGGGAGTATGGGTTCGAGTCACTTCTGGGGTGTGAGTTTTCAGTTGCATATTGTCCTGGGGACCATTCAGTCTTGTTCGCATTTGTGTTCCTCACGTGTGCCCCAAAGAATGAGGTGATTTGGTAAAATGCTATACCCAAGATTACTATCCGAGTGCCGGCGGTGGGGTGGTTCAAATAGCCTCGGCTATCACCTCATTTTGTCCAGTCGTGATGGTCAAGTTGATTAAGGCGTCTTGTACATACCAGTTGCGTTGCTTCTGGAAGTATGGGTTCGAGTCACTTCTGGGGTGTGAGTTTTCAGTTGCATATTGTCCTCGGGACCATTCAGGCTTGTTCGCATTTGTGTTCCTCACGTGTACCCCAAAGAATGAGGTGATTTGGTAAAATGCTATGCCCAAGATTACTATCCGAGTGCCGGCGGTGGGGTGGTTCAAATAGCCTCGGCTATCACCTCATTTTGTCCGGTCGTGATGGTCAAGTGGATTATGGCGTCTTGTACATACCAGTTGCGTTGCTCCTGGGAGTATGGGTTCGAGTCACTTCTGGGGTGTGAGTTTTCAGTTGCATATTGTCCTGGGGACCAATCAGGCTTGTTCGCATTTGTGTTCCTCACGTGTGCCCCAAAGAATGAGGTGATTTGGTAAAATGCTATGCCCAAGATTACTATCCGAGTGCCAGCGGTGGGGTGGTTCAAATAGCCTCGGCTTTCACCTCATTTTGTCCGGTCGTGATGGTCAAGTGGATTAAGGCGTCTTGTACATACCAGTTGCGTTGCTCTTGGGAGTATGGGTTCGAGTCACTTCTGGGGTGTGAGTTTTCAGTTGCAAATTGTCCTGGGGACAATTCAGGCTTGTTCGCATTTGGGTTCCTCACGTGTGCCCCAAAGAATGAGGTGATTTGGTAAAATGCTATGCCCAAGATTACTATCCGAGTGCCGGCGATGGGGTGGTTCAAATAGCCTCGGCTATCACCTCATTTTGTCCGGTCGTGATGGTCAAGTGGATTAAGGCGTCTTGTACATACCAGTTGCGTTGCTCCTGGGAGTATGGGTTCGAGTCACTTCTGGGGTGTGAGTTTTCAGTTGCATATTGTCCTGGGGACCATTCAAGCTTGTTTGCATTTGTGTTCCTCACGTGTGCCCGAAAGAAAGAGGTGATTTGGTAAAATGCTATGCCCAAGATTACTATCCGAGTGCCGGCGGTGGGGTGGTTCAAATAGCCTTGGCTATCACCTCATTTTGTCCGGTCGTGATGGTCAAGTGGATTAAGGCGTCTTGTACATACCAGTTGCATTGCTCCTGGGAGTATGGGTTCGAGTCACTTCTGGGGTGTGAGTTTTCAGTTGCATATTGTCCTGGGGACCATTCAGGCTTGTTCGCATTTGTGTTCCTCACGTGTGCCCCAAAGAATGAGGTGATTTGGTAAAATGCTATGCCCAAGATTACTATCCGAGTGCCAGCGGTGGGGTGGTTCAAATAGCCTCGGCTATCACCTCATTTTGTCCGGTCGTGATGGTCAAGTGGATTAAGGCGTCTTGTACATACCAGTTGCGTTGCTCTTGGGAGTATGGGTTCGAGTCACTTCTGGGGTGTGAGTTTTCAGTTGCAAATTGTCCTGGGGACAATTCAGGCTTGTTCGCATTTGGGTTCCTCACGTGTGCCCCAAAGAATGAGGTGATTTGGTAAAATGCTATGCCCAAGATTACTATCCGAGTGCCGGCGGTGGGGTGGTTCAAATAGCCTCGGCTATCACCTCATTTTGTCCGGTCGTGATGGTCAAGTGGATTAAGGCGTCTTGTACATACCAGTTGCGTTGCTCCTGGGAGTATGGGTTCGAGTCACTTCTGGGGTGTGAGTTTTCAGTTGCATATTGTCCTGGGGAAAATTCAGGCTTGTTCGCATTTGGGTTCCTCACGTGTGCCCCAAAGAATGAGGTGATTTGGTAAAATGCTATGCCCAAGATTACTATCCGAGTGCCGGCGATGGGTGGTTCAAATAGCCTCGGCTATCACCTCATTTTGTCCGGTCGTGATGGTCAAGTGGATTAAGGCGTCTTATACATACCAGTTGCGTTGCTCCTGGGAGTATGGGTTCGAGTCACTTCTGGGGTGTGAGTTTTCAGTTGCATATTGTCCTGGGGACCATTCAGGCTTGTTTGCATTTGTGTTCCTCACGTGTGCCCCAAAGAATGAGGTGATTTGGTAAAATGCTATGCCCAAGATTACTATCCGAGTGCCGGCGGTGGGGTGGTTCAAATAGCCTCGGCTATCACCTCATTTTGTCCGGTCGTGATGGTCAAGTGGATTAAGGCGTCTTGTACATACCAGTTGCATTGCTCCTGGGAGTATGGGTTCGAGTCACTTCTGGGGTGTGAGTTTTCAGTTGCATATTGTCCTGGGGACCATTCAGGCTTGTTCGCATTTGTGTTCCTCACGTGTGCCCCAAAGAATGAGGTGATTTGGTAAAATGCTATGCCCAAGATTACTATCCGAGTGCCGGCGGTGGGGTGGTTCAAATAGCCTCGGCTATCACCTCATTTTGTCCGGTCGTGATGGTCAAGTGGATTAAGGCGTCTTGAACATACCAGTTGCATTGCTCCTGGAAGTATGGGTTCGAGTCACTTCTGGGGTGTGAGTTTTCAGTTGCATATTGTCCTCGGGACCATTCAGGCTTGTTCGCATTTGTTTTCCTCACGTGTGCCCCAAAGAATGAGGTGATTTGGTAAAATGCTATGCCCAAGATTACTATCCGAGTGCCAGCGGTGGGGTGGTTCAAATAGCCTCGGCTATCACCTCATTTTGTCCGGTCGTGATGGTCAAGTCGATTAAGGCGTCTTGTACATACCAGTTGCGTTGCTCCTGGGAGTATGGGTTCGAGTCACTTCTGGGGTGTGAGTTTTCAGTTGCATATTGTCCTGGGGACAATTCAGGCTTGTTCGCATTTGGGTTCCTCACGTGTGCCCCAAAGAATGAGGTGATTTGGTAAAATGCTATGCCCAAGATTACTATCCGAGTGCCGGCGGTGGGGTGGTTCAAATAGCCTCGGCTATCACCTCATTTTGTCCGGTCGTGATGGTCAAGTGGATTAAGGCGTCTTGTACATACCAGTTGCGTTGCTCCTGGGAGTATGGGTTCGAGTCACTTCTGGGGTGTGAGTTTTCAGTTGCATATTGTCCTGGGGAAAATTCAGGCTTGTTCGCATTTGGGTTCCTCACGTGTGCCCCAAAGAATGAGGTGATTTGGTAAAATGCTATGCCCAAGATTACTATCCGAGTGCCGGCGATGGGTGGTTCAAATAGCCTCGGCTATCACCTCATTTTGTCCGGTCGTGATGGTCAAGTGGATTAAGGCGTCTTATACATACCAGTTGCGTTGCTCCTGGGAGTATGGGTTCGAGTCACTTCTGGGGTGTGAGTTTTCAGTTGCATATTGTCCTGGGGACCATTCAGGCTTGTTTGCATTTGTGTTCCTCACGTGTGCCCCAAAGAATGAGGTGATTTGGTAAAATGCTATGCCCAAGATTACTATCCGAGTGCCGGCGGTGGGGTGGTTCAAATAGCCTCGGCTATCACCTCATTTTGTCCGGTCGTGATGGTCAAGTGGATTAAGGCGTCTTGTACATACCAGTTGCATTGCTCCTGGGAGTATGGGTTCGAGTCACTTCTGGGGTGTGAGTTTTCAGTTGCATATTGTCCTGGGGACCATTCAGGCTTGTTCGCATTTGTGTTCCTCACGTGTGCCCCAAAGAATGAGGTGATTTGGTAAAATGCTATGCCCAAGATTACTATCCGAGTGCCGGCGGTGGGGTGGTTCAAATAGCCTCGGCTATCACCTCATTTTGTCCGGTCGTGATGGTCAAGTGGATTAAGGCGTCTTGAACATACCAGTTGCATTGCTCCTGGAAGTATCGGTTCGAGTCACTTCTGGGGTGTGAGTTTTCAGTTGCATATTGTCCTCGGGACCATTCAGGCTTGTTCGCATTTGTTTTCCTCACGTGTGCCCCAAAGAATGAGGTGATTTGGTAAAATGCTATGCCCAAGATTACTATCCGAGTGCCAGCGGTGGGGTGGTTCAAATAGCCTCGGCTATCACCTCATTTTGTCTTGTCGTGATGGTCAAGTCGATTAAGGCGTCTTGTACATACCAGTTGCGTTGCTCCTGGGAGTATGGGTTCGAGTCACTTCTGGGGTGTGAGTTTTCAGTTGCATATTGTCCTGGGGACAATTCAGGCTTGTTCGCATTTGGGTTCCTCACGTGTGCCCCAAAGAATGAGGTGATTTGGTAAAATGCTATGCCCAAGATTACTATCCGAGTGCCGGCGGTGGGGTGGTTCAAATAGCCTCGGCTATCACCTCATTTTGTCCGGTCGTGATGGTCAAGTGGATTAAGGCGTCTTGTACATACCAGTTGCGTTGCTCCTGGGAGTATGGGTTCGAGTCACTTCTGGGGTGTGAGTTTTCAGTTGCATATTGTCCTGGGGACCATTCAGGCTTGTTCGCATTTGTGTTCCTCACGTGTGCCCCAAAGAATGAGGTGATTTGGTAAAATGCTATGCCCAAGATTACTATCCGAGTGCCGGCGGTGGGGTGGTTCAAATAGCCTCGGCTATCACCTCATTTTGTCCGGTCGTGATGGTCAAGTGGATTAAGGCGTCTTGTACATACCAGTTGCGTTGCTCCTGGGAGTATGGGTTCGAGTCACTTCTGGGGTGTGAGTTTTCAGTTGCATATTGTCCTGGTGACCATTCAGGCTTGTTCGCATTTGTGTTCCTCACGTGTGCCCCAAAGAATGAGGTGATTTGGTAAAATGCTATGCCCAAGATTACTATCCGATTGCCGGCGGTGGGGTGGTTCAAATAGCCTCGGCTATCACCTCATTTTGTCCGGTCGTGATGGTCAAGTGGATTAAGGCGTCTTGTACATACCAGTTGCGTTGCTCCTGGGAGTATGGGTTCGAGTCACTTCTGGGGTGTGAGTTTTCAGTTGCATATTGTCCTGGGGACCATTCAGGCTTGTTTGCATTTGTGTTCCTCACGTGTGCCCCAAAGAATGAGCTGATTTGGTAAAATGCTATGCCCAAGATTACTATCCGAGTGCCGGCGGTGGGGTGGTACAAATAGCCTCGGCTATCACCTCATTTTGTCCGGCCGTGATGGTCAAGTGGATTAAGGCGTCTTGTACATACCAGTTGCGTTGCTCCTGGGAGTATGGGTTCGAGTCACTTCTGGGGTGTGAGTTTTCAGTTGCATATTGTCCTGGGGACCATTCAGGCTTGTTCGCATTTGTGTTCCTCACGTGTGCCCCAAAGAATGAGGTGATTTGGTAAAATGCAATGCCCAAGATTACTATCCGAGTGCCGGCGGTGGGGTGGTTCAAATAGCCTCGGCTATCACCTCATTTTGTCCGGTCGTGATGGTCAAGTGGATTAAGGCGTCTTGTACATACCAGTTGCGTTGCTCCTGGGAGTATGGGTTCGAGTCACTTCTGGGGTGTGAGTTTTCAGTTGCATATTGTCCAGGGGACCATTCAGGCTTGTTCGCATTTGTGTTCCTCACGTGTGCCCCAAAGAATGAGGTGATTTGGTAAAATGCTATGCCCAAGATTACTATCCGAGTGCCGGCGGTAGGGTGGTTCAAATAGCCTCGGCTATCACCTCATTTTGTCCGGTCGTGATGGTCAAGTGGATTAAGGCATCTTGTACATACCAGTTGCATTGCTCCTGGAAGTATGGGTTCGAGTCACTTCTGGGGTGTGAGTTTTCAGTTGCATATTGTCCTCGGGACCATTCAGGCTTGTTCGCATTTGTGTTCCTCACGTGTGCCCCAAAGAATGAGGTGATTTGGTAAAATGCTATGCCCAAGATTACTATCTGAGTGCAGGCGGTGGGGTGGTTCAAATAGCCTTGGCTATCACCTCATTTTGTCCGGTCGTGATGGTCAAGTGGATTAAGGCGTCTTGTACATACCAGTTGCGTTGCTCCTGGGAGTATGGGTTCGAATCACTTCTGGGGTGTGAGTTTTCAGTTGCATATTGTCCTGGGGACCAATCAGGCTTGTTCGCATTTGTGTTCCTCACGTGCGCCCCAAAGAATGAGGTGATTTGGTAAAATGCTATGCCCAAGATTACTATCCGAGTGCCGGCGGTGGGGTGGTTCAAATAGCCTCGGCTATCACCTCATTTTGTCCGGTCGTGATGGTCAAGTGGATTAAGGCGTCTTGTACATACCAGTTGCGTTGCTCCTGGGAGTATGGGTTCGAGTCACTTCTGGGGTGTGAGTTTTCAGTTGCATATTGTCCTGGGGACCATTCAGTCTTGTTCGCATTTGTGTTCCTCACGTGTGCCCCAAAGAATGAGGTGATTTGGTAAAATGCTATACCCAAGATTACTATCCGAGTGCCGGCGGTGGGGTGGTTCAAATAGCCTCGGCTATCACCTCATTTTGTCCAGTCGTGATGGTTAAGTTGATTAAGGCGTCTTGTACATACCAGTTGCGTTGCTTCTGGAAGTATGGGTTCGAGTCACTTTTGGGGTGTGAGTTTTCAGTTGCATATTGTCCTCGGGACCATTCAGGCTTGTTCGCATTTGTGTTCCTCACGTGTACCCCAAAGAATGAGGTGATTTGGTAAAATGCTATGCCCAAGATTACTATCCGAGTGCCGGCGGTGGGGTGGTTCAAATAGCCTCGGCTATCACCTCATTTTGTCCGGTCGTGATGGTCAAGTGGATTATGGCGTCTTGTACATACCAGTTGCGTTGCTCCTGGGAGTATGGGTTCGAGTCACTTCTGGGGTGTGAGTTTTCAGTTGCATATTGTCCTGGGGACCAATCAGGCTTGTTCGCATTTGTGTTCCTCACGTGTGCCCCAAAGAATGAGGTGATTTGGTAAAATGCTATGCCCAAGATTACTATCCGAGTGCCAGCGGTGGGGTGGTTCAAATAGCCTCGGCTATCACCTCATTTTGTCCGGTCGTGATGGTCAAGTGGATTAAGGCGTCTTGTACATACCAGTTGCGTTGCTCTTGGGAGTATGGGTTCGAGTCACTTCTGGGGTGTGAGTTTTCAGTTGCAAATTGTCCTGGGGACAATTCAGGCTTGTTCGCATTTGGGTTCCTCACGTGTGCCCCAAAGAATGAGGTGATTTGGTAAAATGATATGCCCAAGATTACTATCCGAGTGCCGGCGGTGGGGTGGTTCAAATAGCCTCGGCTATCACCTCATTTTGTCCGGTCGTGATGGTCAAGTGGATTAAGGCGTCTTGTACATACCAGTTGCGTTGCTCCTGGGAGTATGGGTTCGAGTCACTTCTGGGGTGTGAGTTTTCAGTTGCATATTGTCCTGGGGACAATTCAGGCTTGTTCGCATTTGGGTTCCTCACGTGTGCCCCAAAGAATGAGGTGATTTGGTAAAATGCTATGCCCAAGATTACTATCCGAGTGCCGGCGATGGGGTGGTTCAAATAGCCTCGGCTATCACCTCATTTTGTCCGGTCGTGATGGTCAAGTGGATTAAGGCGTCTTGTACATACCAGTTGCGTTGCTCCTGGGAGTATGGGTTCGAGTCACTTCTGGGGTGTGAGTTTTCAGTTGCATATTGTCCTGGGGACCATTCAAGCTTGTTTGCATTTGTGTTCCTCACGTGTGCCCCAAAGAAAGAGGTGATTTGGTAAAATGCTATGCCCAAGATTACTATCCGAGTGCCGGCGGTGGGGTGGTTCAAATAGCCTTGGCTATCACCTCATTTTGTCCGGTCGTGATGGTCAAGTGGATTAAGGCGTCTTGTACATACCAGTTGCATTGCTCCTGGGAGTATGGGTTCGAGTCACTTCTGGGGTGTGAGTTTTCAGTTGCATATTGTCCTGGGGACCATTCAGGCTTGTTCGCATTTGTGTTCCTCACGTGTGCCCCAAAGAATGAGGTGATTTGGTAAAATGCTATGCCCAAGATTACTATCCGAGTGCCGGCGGTGGGGTGGTTCAAATAGCCTCGGCTATCACCTCATTTTGTCCGGTCGTGATGGTCAAGTGGATTAAGGCGTCTTGAACATACCAGTTGCATTGCTCCTGGAAGTATGGGTTCGAGTCACTTCTGGGGTGTGAGTTTTCAGTTGCATATTGTCCTCGGGACCATTCAGGCTTGTTCGCATTTGTGTTCCTCACGTGTGCCCCAAAGAATGAGGTGATTTGGTAAAATGCTATGCCCAAGATTACTATCCGAGTGCCAGCGGTGGGGTGGTTCAAATAGCCTCGGCTATCACCTCATTTTGTCCGGTCGTGATGGTCAAGTGGATTAAGGCGTCTTGTACATACCAGTTGCGTTGCTCCTGGGAGTATGGGTTCGAGTCACTTCTGGGGTGTGAGTTTTCAGTTGCATATTGTCCTGGGGACCATTCAGGCTTGTTCGCATTTGTGTTCCTCACGTGTGCCCCAAAGAATGAGGTGATTTGGTAAAATGCTATGCCCAAGATTACTATCCGAGTGCCGGCGGTGGGGTGGTTCAAATAGCCTCGGCTATCACCTCATTTTGTCCGGTCGTGATGGTCAAGTGGATTAAGGCGTCTTGTACATACCAGTTGCGTTGCTCCTGGGAGTATGGGTTCGAGTCACTTCTGGGGTGTGAGTTTTCAGTTGCATATTGTCCTGGTGACCATTCAGGCTTGTTCGCATTTGTGTTCCTCACGTGTGCCCCAAAGAATGAGGTGATTTGGTAAAATGCTATGCCCAAGATTACTATCCGAGTGCCGGCGGTGGGGTGGTTCAAATAGCCTCGGCTATCACCTCATTTTGTCCGGTCGTGATGGTCAAGTGGATTATGGCGTCTTGTACATACCAGTTGCGTTGCTCCTGGGAGTATGGGTTCGAGTCACTTCTGGGGTGTGAGTTTTCAGTTGCATATTGTCCTGGGGACCAATCAGTCTTGTTCGCATTTGTGTTCCTCACGTGTGCCCCAAAGAATGAGGTGATTTGGTAAAT
>NC_091160.1:16049067-16114067 GCF_040958095.1 Procambarus clarkii
TTTTCAGTTGCATATTGTCCTGGGGACCATTCAGGCTTGTTCGCATTTGTGTTCCTCACGTGTGCCCCAAAGAATGAGGTGATTTGGTAAAATGCTATGCCCAAGATTACTATCCGAGTGCCGGCGGTGGGGTGGTTCAAATAGCCTCGGCTATCACCTCATTTTGTCCGGTCGTGATGGTCAAGTGGATTAAGGCGTCTTGTACATACCAGTTGCGTTGCTCCTGGGAGTATGGGTTCGAGTCACTTCTGGGGTGTGAGTTTTCAGTTGCATATTGTCCTGGTGACCATTCAGGCTTGTTCGCATTTGTGTTCCTCACGTGTGCCCCAAAGAATGAGGTGATTTGCTAAAATGCTATGCCCAAGATTACTATCCGAGTGCCGGCGGTGGGGTGGTTCAAATAGCCTCGGCTATCACCTCATTTTGTCCGGTCGTGATGGTCAAGTGGATTAAGGCGTCTTGTACATACCAGTTGCGTTGCTCCTGGGAGTATGGGTCGAGTCCCTCCTCGGGTATGAGTTTTCAGTTGCATATTGTCCTGGGGACCATTCAGGCTTGTTCTCATTTGTGTTCCTCATGTGTGCCCCAAAGAATGAGGTGATTTGGTAAAATGCTATGCCCAAGATTACTATCCGAGTGCCGGCGGTGGGGTGGTTCAAATAGCCTCGGCTATCACCTTATTTTGTCCGGTCGTGATGGTCAAGTGGATTAAGGCGTCTTGTACATACCAGTTGCGTTGCTCCTGGGAGTATGGGTTCGAGTCACTTCTGGGGTGTGAGTTTTCAGTTGCATATTGTCCTGGGGACCATTCAGGCTTGTTCGCATTTGTGTTCCTCACGTGTGCCCCAAAGAATGAGGTGATTTGGTAAAATGCTATGCCCAAGATTACTATCCGAGTGCCGGCGGTGGGGTGGTTGAAATAGTCTTGGCTATCACCTCATTTTGTCCGGTCGTGACGGTCAAGTGGATTAAGGCGTCTTGTACATACCAGTTGCGTTGCTCCTGGGAGTATGGGTTCGAGTCACTTTTGGGGTGTGAGTTTTCAGTTGCATATTGTCCTGGGGACCATTCAGGCTTGTTCGCATTTATGTTCCTCACGTGTGCCCCAAAGAATGAGGTGATTTGGTAAAATGCTATGCCCAAGATTACTATCCGAGTGCCGGCGGTGGGGTGGTTCAAATAGCCTCGGCTATCACCTCATTTTGTCCGGTCGTGATGGTCAAGTGGATTAAGGCGTCTTGTACATACCAGTTGCGTTGCTCCTGGGAGTATGGGTTCGAGTCACTTCTGGGGTGTGAGTTTTCAGTTGCATATTGTCCTGGGGACCATTCAGGCTTGTTCGCATTTGTGTTCCTCACGTGTGCCCCAAAGAATGAAATGATTTGGTAAAATGCTATGCCCAAGATTACTATCCAAGTGCCGGCGGTGGGGTGTTTCAAATAGCCTCGGCTATCACCTCATTTTGTCCGGCCGTGACGGTCAAGTGGATTAAGGCGTCTTGTACATACCAGTTGCGTTGCTCCTGGGAGTATGGGTTCGAGTCACTTTTGGGGTGTGAGTTTTCAGTTGCATATTGTCCTGGGGACCATTCAGGCTTGTTCGCATTTGTGTTCCTCTCGTGTGCCCCAAAGAATGAGGTGATTTGGTAAAATGCTATGCCCAAGATTACTATCCGAGTGCCGGCGGTGGGGTGGTTCAAATAGCCTCGGCTATTACCTCATTTTGTCCGGTCGTGATGGTCAAGTGGATTAAGGCGTCTTGTACATACCAGTTGCGTTGCTCCTGGGAGTATGGGTTCGAGTCACTTCTGGGGTGTGAGTTTTCAGTTGCATATTGTCCTGGGGACCATTCAGGCTTGTTCGCATTTGTGTTCCTCACGTGTGCCCCAAAGAATGAGGTGATTTGGTAAAATGCTATGCCCAAGATTACTATCCGAGTGCCGGCGGTGGGGTGGTTCAAATAGCCTCGGCTATCACCTCATTTTGTCCGGTCGTGATGGTCAAGTGGATTAAGGCGTCTTGTACATACCAGTTGCGTTGCTCCTGGGAGTATGGGTTCGAGTCACTTCTGGGGTGTGAGTTTTCAGTTGCATATTGTCCTGGGGACCATTCAGGCTTGTTCGCATTTGTGTTCCTCACGTGTGCCCCAAAGAATGAGGTGATTTGCTAAAATGCTATGCCCAAGATTACTATCCGAGTGCCGGCGGTGGGGTGGTTCAAATAGCCTCGGCTATCACCTCATTTTGTCCGGTCGTGATGGTCAAGTGGATTAAGGCGTCTTGTACATACCAGTTGCGTTGCTCCTGGGAGTATGGGTCGAGTCCCTCCTCGGGTATGAGTTTTCAGTTGCATATTGTCCTGGGGACCATTCAGGCTTGTTCTCATTTGTTTTCCTCATGTGTGCCCCAAAGAATGAGGTGATTTGGTAAAATGCTATGCCCAAGATTACTATCCGAGTGCCGGCGGTGGGGTGGTTCAAATAGCCTCGGCTATCACCTCATTTTGTCCGGTCGTGATGGTCAAGTGGATTAAGGCGTCTTGTACATACCAGTTGCGTTGCTCCTGGGAGTATGGGTTCGAGTCACTTCTGGGGTGTGAGTTTTCAGTTGCATATTGTCCTGGGGACCATTCAGGCTTGTTCGCATTTGTGTTCCTCACGTGTGCCCCAATGAATGAGGTGATTTGGTAAAATGATATGCCCAAGATTACTATCCGAGTGCCGGCGGTGGGGTGGTTGAAATAGTCTCGGCTATCACCTCATTTTGTCCGGTCGTGACGGTCAAGTGGATTAAGGCGTCTTGTACATACCAGTTGCGTTGCTCCTGGGAGTATGGGTTCGAGTCACTTTTGGGGTGTGAGTTTTCAGTTGCATATTGTCCTGGGGACCATTCAGGCTTGTTCGCATTTGTGTTCCTCACGTGTGCCCCAAAGAATGAGGTGATTTGGTAAAATGCTATGCCCAAGATTACTATCCGAGTGCCGGCGGTGGGGTGGTTCAAATAGCCTCGGCTATCACCTCATTTTGTCCGGTCGTGATGGTCAAGTGGATTAAGGCGTCTTGTACATACCAGTTGCGTTGCTCCTGGGAGTATGGGTTCGAGTCACTTCTGGGGTGTGAGTTTTCAGTTGCATATTGTCCTGGGGACCATTCAGGCTTGTTCGCATTTGTGTTCCTCACGTGTGCCCCAAAGAATGAGGTGATTTGGTAAAATGCTATGCCCAAGATTACTATCCGAGTGCCGGCGGTGGGGTGGTTGAAATAGTCTCGGCTATCACCTCATTTTGTCCGGTCGTGACGGTCAAGTGGATTAAGGCGTCTTGTACATACCAGTTGCGTTGCTCCTGGGAGTATGGGTTCGAGTCACTTTTGGGGTGTGAGTTTTCAGTTGCATATTGTCCTGGGGACCATTCAGGCTTGTTCGCATTTGTGTTCCTCTCGTGTGCCCCAAAGAATGAGGTGATTTGGTAAAATGCTATGCCCAAGATTACTATCCGAGTGGCGGCGGTGGGGTAGTTCAAATAGCCTCGGCTATTACCTCATTTTGTCCGGTCGTGATGGTCAAGTGGATTAAGGCGTCTTGTACATACCAGTTGCGTTGCTCCTGGGAGTATGGGTTCAAGTCACTTCTCGGGTGTGAGTTTTCAGTTGCATATTGTCCTGGGGACCATTCAGGCTTGTTCGCATTTGTGTTCCTCACGTGTGCCCCAAAGAATGAGGTGATTTGGTAAAATGCTATGCCCAAGATTACTATCCGAGTGCCGGCGGTGGGGTGGTTCAAATAGCCTCGGCTATCACCTCATTTTGTCCGGTCGTGATGGTCAAGTGGATTAAGGCGTCTTGTACATACCAGTTGCGTTGCTCCTGGGAGTATGGGTTCGAGTCACTTCTGGGGTGTGAGTTTTCAGTTGCATATTGTCCTGGTGACCATTCAGGCTTGTTCGCATTTGTGTTCCTCACGTGTGCCCCAAAGAATGAGGTGATTTGCTAAAATGCTATGCCCAAGATTACTATCCGAGTGCCGGCGGTGGGGTGGTTCAAATAGCCTCGGCTATCACCTCATTTTGTCCGGTCGTGATGGTCAAGTGGATTAAGGCGTCTTGTACATACCAGTTGCGTTGCTCCTGGGAGTATGGGTCGAGTCCCTCCTCGGGTATGAGTTTTCAGTTGCATATTGTCCTGGGGACCATTCAGGCTTGTTCTCATTTGTGTTCCTCATGTGTGCCCCAAAGAATGAGGTGATTTGGTAAAATGCTATGCCCAAGATTACTATCCGAGTGCCGGCGGTGGGGTGGTTCAAATAGCCTCGGCTATCACCTCATTTTGTCCGGTCGTGATGGTCAAGTGGATTAAGGCGTCTTGTACATACCAGTTGCGTTGCTCCTGGGAGTATGGGTTCGAGTCACTTCTGGGGTGTGAGTTTTCAGTTGCATATTGTCCTGGGGACCATTCAGGCTTGTTCGCATTTGTGTTCCTCACGTGTGCCCCAAAGAATGAGGTGATTTGGTAAAATGCTATGCCCAAGATTACTATCCGAGTGCCGGCGGTGGGGTGGTTGAAATAGTCTCGGCTATCACCTCATTTTGTCCGGTCGTGACGGTCAAGTGGATTAAGGCGTCTTGTACATACCAGTTGCGTTGCTCCTGGGAGTATGGGTTCGAGTCACTTTTGGGGTGTGAGTTTTCAGTTGCATATTGTCCTGGGGACCATTCAGGCTTGTTCGCATTTGTGTTCCTCACGTGTGCCCCAAAGAATGAGGTGATTTGGTAAAATGCTATGCCCAAGATTACTATACGAGTGCCGGCGGTGGGGTGGTTCAAATAGCCTCGGCTATCACCTCATTTTGTCCGGTCGTGATGGTCAAGTGGATTAAGGCGTCTTGTACATACCAGTTGCGTTGCTCCTGGGAGTATGGGTTCGAGTCACTTCTGGGGTGTGAGTTTTCAGTTGCATATTGTCCTGGGGACCATTCAGGCTTGTTCGCATTTGTGTTCCTCACGTGTGCCCCAAAGAATGAAATGATTTGGTAAAATGCTATGCCCAAGATTACTATCCAAGTGCCGGCGGTGGGGTGGTTCAAATAGCCTCGGCTATCACCTCATTTTGTCCGGCCGTGACGGTCAAGTGGATTAAGGCGTCTTGTACATACCAGTTGCGTTGCTCCTGGGAGTATGGGTTCGAGTCACTTTTGGGGTGTGAGTTTTCAGTTGCATATTGTCCTGGGGACCATTCAGGCTTGTTCGCATTTGTGTTCCTCTCGTGTGCCCCAAAGAATGAGGTGATTTGGTAAAATGCTATGCCCAAGATTGCTATCCGAGTGCCGGCGGTGGGGTGGTTCAAATAGCCTCGGCTATTACCTCATTTTGTCCGGTCGTGATGGTCAAGTGGATTAAGGCGTCTTGTACATACCAGTTGCGTTGCTCCTGGGAGTATGGGTTCGAGTCACTTCTGGGGTGTGAGTTTTCAGTTGCATATTGTCCTGGGGACCATTCAGGCTTGTTCGCATTTGTGTTCCTCACGTGTGCCCCAAAGAATGAGGTGATTTGGTAAAATGCTATGCCCAAGATTACTATCCGAGTGCCGGCGGTGGGGTGGTTCAAATAGCCTCGGCTATCACCTCATTTTGTCCAGTCGTGATGGTCAAGTGGATTAAGGCGTCTTGTACATACCAGTTGCGTTGCTCCTGGGAGTATGGGTTCGAGTCACTTCTGGGGTGTGAGTTTTCAGTTGCATATTGTCCTGGGGACCATTCAGGCTTGTTCGCATTTGTGTTCCTCACGTGTGCCCCAAAGAATGAGGTGATTTGCTAAAATGCTATGCCCAAGATTACTATCCGAGTGCCGGCGGTGGGGTGGTTCAAATAGCCTCGGCTATCACCTCATTTTGTCCGGTCGTGATGGTCAAGCGGATTAAGGCGTCTTGTACATACCAGTTGCGTTGCTCCTGGGAGTATGGGTCGAGTCCCTCCTCGGGTATGAGTTTTCAGTTGCATATTGTCCTGGGGACCATTCAGGCTTGTTCTCATTTGTGTTCCTCATGTGTGCCCCAAAGAATGAGGTGATTTGGTAAAATGCTATGCCCAAGATTACTATCCGAGTGCCGGCGGTGGGGTGGTTCAAATAGCCTCGGCTATCACCTCATTTTGTCCGGTCGTGATGGTCAAGTGGATTAAGGCGTCTTGTACATACCAGTTGCGTTGCTCCTGGGAGTATGGGTTCGAGTCACTTCTGGGGTGTGAGTTTTCAGTTGCATATTGTCCTGGGGACCATTCAGGCTTGTTCGCATTTGTGTTCCTCACGTGTGCCCCAAAGAATGAGGTGATTTGGTAAAATGCTATGCCCAAGATTACTATCCGAGTGCCGGCGGTGGGGTGGTTGAAATAGTCTCGGCTATCACCTCATTTTGTCCGGTCGTGACGGTCAAGTGGATTAAGGCGTCTTGTACATACCAGTTGCGTTGCTCCTGGGAGTATGGGTTCGAGTCACTTTTGGGGTGTGAGTTTTCAGTTGCATATTGTCCTGGGGACCATTCAGGCTTGTTCGCATTTGTGTTCCTCACGTGTGCCCCAAAGAATGAGGTGATTTGGTAAAATGCTATGCCCAAGATTACTATCCGAGTGCCGGCGGTGGGGTGGTTCAAATAGCCTCGGCTATCACCTCATTTTGTCCGGTCGTGATGGTCAAGTGGATTAAGGCGTCTTGTACATACCAGTTGCGTTGCTCCTGGGAGTATGGGTTCGAGTCACTTCTGGGGTGTGAGTTTTCAGTTGCATATTGTCCTGGGGACCATTCAGGCTTGTTCGCATTTGTGTTCCTCACGTGTGCCCCAAAGAATGAGGTGATTTGGTAAAATGCTATGCCCAAGATTACTATCCGAGTGCCGGCGGTGGGGTGGTTGAAATAGTCTCGGCTATCACCTCATTTTGTCCGGTCGTGACGGTCAAGTGGATTAAGGCGTCTTGTACATACCAGTTGCGTTGCTCCTGGGAGTATGGGTTCGAGTCACTTTTGGGGTGTGAGTTTTCAGTTGCATATTGTCCTGGGGACCATTCAGGCTTGTTCGCATTTGTGTTCCTCTCGTGTGCCCCAAAGAATGAGGTGATTTGGTAAAATGCTATGCCCAAGATTACTATCCGAGTGGCGGCGGTGGGGTAGTTCAAATAGCCTCGGCTATTACCTCATTTTGTCCGGTCGTGATGGTCAAGTGGATTAAGGCGTCTTGTACATACCAGTTGCGTTGCTCCTGGGAGTATGGGTTCGAGTCACTTCTCGGGTGTGAGTTTTCAGTTGCATATTGTCCTGGGGACCATTCAGGCTTGTTCGCATTTGTGTTCCTCACGTGTGCCCCAAAGAATGAGGTGATTTGGTAAAATGCTATGCCCAAGATTACTATCCGAGTGCCGGCGGTGGGGTGGTTCAAATAGCCTCGGCTATCACCTCATTTTGTCCGGTCGTGATGGTCAAGTGGATTAAGGCGTCTTGTACATACCAGTTGCGTTGCTCCTGGGAGTATGGGTTCGAGTCACTTCTGGGGTGTGAGTTTTCAGTTGCATATTGTCCTGGTGACCATTCAGGCTTGTTCGCATTTGTGTTCCTCACGTGTGCCCCAAAGAATGAGGTGATTTGCTAAAATGCTATGCCCAAGATTACTATCCGAGTGCCGGCGGTGGGGTGGTTCAAATAGCCTCGGCTATCACCTCATTTTGTCCGGTCGTGATGGTCAAGTGGATTAAGGCGTCTTGTACATACCAGTTGCGTTGCTCCTGGGAGTATGGGTCGAGTCCCTCCTCGGGTATGAGTTTTCAGTTGCATATTGTCCTGGGGACCATTCAGGCTTGTTCTCATTTGTGTTCCTCATGTGTGCCCCAAAGAATGAGGTGATTTGGTAAAATGCTATGCCCAAGATTACTATCCGAGTGCCGGCGGTGGGGTGGTTCAAATAGCCTCGGCTATCACCTCATTTTGTCCGGTCGTGATGGTCAAGTGGATTAAGGCGTCTTGTACATACCAGTTGCGTTGCTCCATGGAGTATGGGTTCGAGTCACTTCTGGGGTGTGAGTTTTCAGTTGCATATTGTCCTGGGGACCATTCAGGCTTGTTCGCATTTGTGTTCCTCACGTGTGCCCCAAAGAATGAGGTGATTTGGTAAAATGCTATGCCCAAGATTACTATCCGAGTGCCGGCGGTGGGGTGGTTGAAATAGTCTCGGCTATCACCTCATTTTGTCCGGTCGTGACGGTCAAGTGGATTAAGGCGTCTTGTACATACCAGTTGCGTTGCTCCTGGGAGTATGGGTTCGAGTCACTTTTGGGGTGTGAGTTTTCAGTTGCATATTGTCCTGGGGACCATTCAGGCTTGTTCGCATTTGTGTTCCTCACGTGTGCCCCAAAGAATGAGGTGATTTGGTAAAATGCTATGCCCAAGATTACTATCCGAGTGCCGGCGGTGGGGTGGTTCAAATAGCCTCGGCTATCACCTCATTTTGTCCGGTCGTGATGGTCAAGTGGATTAAGGCGTCTTGTACATACCAGTTGCGTTGCTCCTGGGAGTATGGGTTCGAGTCACTTCTGGGGTGTGAGTTTTCAGTTGCATATTGTCCTGGGGACCATTCAGGCTTGTTCGCATTTGTGTTCCTCACGTGTGCCCCAAAGAATGAAATGATTTGGTAAAATGCTATGCCCAAGATTACTATCCAAGTGCCGGCGGTGGGGTGGTTCAAATAGCCTCGGCTATCACCTCATTTTGTCCGGCCGTGACGGTCAAGTGGATTAAGGCGTCTTGTACATACCAGTTGCGTTGCTCCTGGGAGTATGGGTTCGAGTCACTTTTGGGGTGTGAGTTTTCAGTTGCATATTGTCCTGGGGACCATTCAGGCTTGTTCGCATTTGTGTTCCTCTCGTGTGCCCCAAAGAATGAGGTGATTTGGTAAAATGCTATGCCCAAGATTGCTATCCGAGTGCCGGCGGTGGGGTGGTTCAAATAGCCTCGGCTATTACCTCATTTTGTCCGGTCGTGATGGTCAAGTGGATTAAGGCGTCTTGTACATACCAGTTGCGTTGCTCCTGGGAGTATGGGTTCGAGTCACTTCTGGGGTGTGAGTTTTCAGTTGCATATTGTCCTGGGGACCATTCAGGCTTGTTCGCATTTGTGTTCCTCACGTGTGCCCCAAAGAATGAGGTGATTTGGTAAAATGCTATGCCCAAGATTACTATCCGAGTGCCGGCGGTGGGGTGGTTCAAATAGCCTCGGCTATCACCTCATTTTGTCCGGTCGTGATGGTCAAGTGGATTAAGGCGTCTTGTACATACCAGTTGCGTTGCTCCTGGGAGTATGGGTTCGAGTCACTTCTGGGGTGTGAGTTTTCAGTTGCATATTGTCCTGGGGACCATTCAGGCTTGTTCGCATTTGTGTTCCTCACGTGTGCCCCAAAGAATGAGGTGATTTGCTAAAATGCTATGCCCAAGATTACTATCCGAGTGCCGGCGGTGGGGTGGTTCAAATAGCCTCGGCTATCACCTCATTTTGTCCGGTCGTGATGGTCAAGTGGATTAAGGCGTCTTGTACATACCAGTTGCGTTGCTCCTGGGAGTATGGGTCGAGTCCCTCCTCGGGTATGAGTTTTCAGTTGCATATTGTCCTGGGGACCATTCAGGCTTGTTCTCATTTGTGTTCCTCATGTGTGCCCCAAAGAATGAGGTGATTTGGTAAAATGCTATGCCCAAGATTACTATCCGAGTGCCGGCGGTGGGGTGGTTCAAATAGCCTCGGCTATCACCTCATTTTGTCCGGTCGTGATGGTCAAGTGGATTAAGGCGTCTTGTACATACCAGTTGCGTTGCTCCTGGGAGTATGGGTTCGAGTCACTTCTGGGGTGTGAGTTTTCAGTTGCATATTGTCCTGGGGACCATTCAGGCTTGTTCGCATTTGTGTTCCTCACGTGTGCCCCAAAGAATGAGGTGATTTGGTAAAATGCTATGCCCAAGATTACTATCCGAGTGCCGGCGGTGGGGTGGTTGAAATAGTCTCGGCTATCACCTCATTTTGTCCGGTCGTGACGGTCAAGTGGATTAAGGCGTCTTGTACATACCAGTTGCGTTGCTCCTGGGAGTATGGGTTCGAGTCACTTTTGGGGTGTGAGTTTTCAGTTGCATATTGTCCTTGGGACCATTCAGGCTTGTTCGCATTTGTGTTCCTCACGTGTGCCCCAAAGAATGAGGTGATTTGGTAAAATGCTATGCCCAAGATTACTATCCGAGTGCCGGCGGTGGGGTGGTTCAAATAGCCTCGGCTATCACCTCATTTTGTCCGGTCGTGATGGTCAAGTGGATTAAGGCGTCTTGTACATACCAGTTGCGTTGCTCCTGGGAGTATGGGTTCGAGTCACTTCTGGGGTGTGAGTTTTCAGTTGCATATTGTCCTGGGGACCATTCAGGCTTGTTCGCATTTGTGTTCCTCACGTGTGCCCCAAAGAATGAAATGATTTGGTAAAATGCTATGCCCAAGATTACTATCCAAGTGCCGGCGGTGGGGTGGTTCAAATAGCCTCGGCAATCACCTCATTTTGTCCGGCCGTGACGGTCAAGTGGATTAAGGCGTCTTGTACATACCAGTTGCGTTGCTCCTGGGAGTATGGGTTCGAGTCACTTTTGGGGTGTGAGTTTTCAGTTGCATATTGTCCTGGGGACCATTCAGGCTTGTTCGCATTTGTGTTCCTCTCGTGTGCCCCAAAGAATGAGGTGATTTGGTAAAATGCTATGCCCAAGATTACTATCCGAGTGCCGGCGGTGGGGTGGTTCAAATAGCCTCGGCTATTACCTCACTTTGTCCGGTCGTGATGGTCAAGTGGATTAAGGCGTCTTGTACATACCAGTTGCGTTGCTCCTGGGAGTATGGGTTCGAGTCACTTCTGGGGTGTGAGTTTTCAGTTGCATATTGTCCTGGGGACCATTCAGGCTTGTTCGCATTTGTGTTCCTCACGTGTGCCCCAAAGAATGAGGTGATTTGCTAAAATGCTATGCCCAAGATTACTATCCGAGTGCCGGCGGTGGGGTGGTTCAAATAGCCTCGGCTATCACCTCATTTTGTCCGGTCGTGATGGTCAAGTGGATTAAGGCGTCTTGTACATACCAGTTGCGTTGCTCCTGGGAGTATGGGTTCGAGTCACTTCTGGGGTGTGAGTTTTCAGTTGCATATTGTCCTGGGGACCATTCAGGCTTGTTCTCATTTGTGTTCCTCATGTGTGCCCCAAAGAATGAGGTGATTTGGTAAAATGCTATGCCCAAGATTACTATCCGAGTGCCGGCGGTGGGGTGGTTCAAATAGCCTCAGCTATCACCTCATTTTGTCCGGTCGTGATGGTCAAGTGGATTAAGGCGTCTTGTACATACCAGTTGCGTTGCTCCTGGTAGTATGGGTTCGAGTCACTTCTGGGGTGTCAGTTTTCAGTTGCATATTGTCCTGGGGACCATTCAGGCTTGTTCGCATTTGTGTTCCTCACGTGTGCCCCAAAGAATGAGGTGATTTGGTAAAATGCTATGCCCAAGATTACTATCCGAGTGCCGGCGGTGGGGTGGTTGAAATAGTCTCGGCTATCACCTCATTTTGTCCGGTCGTGACGGTCAAGTGGATTAAGGCGTCTTGTACATACCAGTTGCGTTGCTCCTGGGAGTATGGGTTCGAGTCACTTTTGGGGTGTGAGTTTTCAGTTGCATATTGTCCTGGGGACCATTCAGGCTTGTTCGCATTTGTGTTCCTCACGTGTGCCCCAAAGAATGAGGTGATTTGGTAAAATGCTATGCCCAAGATTACTATCCGAGTGCCGGCGGTGGGGTGGTTCAAATAGCCTCGGCTATCACCTCATTTTGTCCGGTCGTGATGGTCAAGTGGATTAAGGCGTCTTGTACATACCAGTTGCGTTGCTCCTGGGAGTATGGGTTCGAGTCACTTCTGGGGTGTGAGTTTTCAGTTGCATATTGTCCTGGGGACCATTCAGGCTTGTTCGCATTTGTGTTCCTCACGTGTGCCCCAAAGAATGAGGTGATTTGCTAAAATGCTATGCCCAAGATTACTATCCGAGTGCCGGCGGTGGGGTGGTTCAAATAGCCTCGGCTATCACCTCATTTTGTCCGGTCGTGATGGTCAAGTGGATTAAGGCGTCTTGTACATACCAGTTGCGTTGCTCCTGGGAGTATGGGTCGAGTCCCTCCTCGGGTATGAGTTTTCAGTTGCATATTGTCCTGGGGACCATTCAGGCTTGTTCTCATTTGTGTTCCTCATGTGTGCCCCAAAGAATGAGGTGATTTGGTAAAATGCTATGCCCAAGATTACTATCCGAGTGCCGGCAGTGGGGTGGTTCAAATAGCCTCGGCTATCACCTCATTTTGTCCGGTCGTGATGGTCAAGTGGATTAAGGCGTCTTGTACATACCAGTTGCGTTGCTCCTGGGAGTATGGGTTCGAGTCACTTCTGGGGTGTGAGTTTTCAGTTGCATATTGTCCTGGGGACCATTCAGGCTTGTTCGCATTTGTGTTCCTCACGTGTGCCCCAAAGAATGAGGTGATTTGGTAAAATGCTATGCCCAAGATTACTATCCGAGTGCCGGCGGTGGGGTGGTTGAAATAGTCTCGGCTATCACCTCATTTTGTCCGGTCGTGACGGTCAAGTGGATTAAGGCGTCTTGTACATACCAGTTGCGTTGCTCCTGGGAGTATGGGTTCGAGTCACTTTTGGGGTGTGAGTTTTCAGTTGCATATTGTCCTGGGGACCATTCAGGCTTGTTCGCATTTGTGTTCCTCACGTGTGCCCCAAAGAATGAGGTGATTTGGTAAAATGCTATGCCCAAGATTACTATCCGAGTGCCGGCGGTGGGGTGGTTCAAATAGCCTCGGCTATCACCTCATTTTGTCCGGTCGTGATGGTCAAGTGGATTAAGGCGTCTTGTACATACCAGTTGCGTTGCTCCTGGGAGTATGGGTTCGAGTCACTTCTGGGGTGTGAGTTTTCAGTTGCATATTGTCCTGGGGACCATTCAGGCTTGTTCGCATTTGTGTTCCTCACGTGTGCCCCAAAGAATGAAATGATTTGGTAAAATGCTATGCCCAAGATTACTATCCAAGTGCCGGCGGTGGGGTGGTTCAAATAGCCTCGGCTATCACCTCATTTTGTCCGGTCGTGACGGTCAAGTGGATTAAGGCGTCTTGTACATACCAGTTGCGTTGCTCCTGGGAGTATGGGTTCGAGTCACTTTTGGGGTGTGAGTTTTCAGTTGCATATTGTCCTGGGGACCATTCAGGCTTGTTCGCATTTGTGTTCCTCTCGTGTGCCCCAAAGAATGAGGTGATTTGGTAAAATGCTATGCCCAAGATTGCTATCCGAGTGCCGGCGGTGGGGTGGTTCAAATAGCCTCGGCTATTACCTCATTTTGTCCGGTCGTGATGGTCAAGTGGATTAAGGCGTCTTGTACATACCAGTTGCGTTGCTCCTGGGAGTATGGGTTCGAGTCACTTCTGGGGTGTGAGTTTTCAGTTGCATATTGTCCTGGGGACCATTCAGGCTTGTTCGCATTTGTGTTCCTCACGTGTGCCCCAAAGAATGAGGTGATTTGGTAAAATGCTATGCCCAAGATTACTATCCGAGTGCCGGCGGTGGGGTGGTTCAAATAGCCTCGGCTATCACCTCATTTTGTCCGGTCGTGATGGTCAAGTGGATTAAGGCGTCTTGTACATACCAGTTGCGTTGCTCCTGGGAGAATGGGTTCGAGTCACTTCTGGGGTGTGAGTTTTCAGTTGCATATTGTCCTGGGGACCATTCAGGCTTGTTCGCATTTGTGTTCCTCACGTGTGCCCCAAAGAATGAGGTGATTTGCTAAAATGCTATGCCCAAGATTACTATCCGAGTGCCGGCGGTGGGGTGGTTCAAATAGCCTCGGCTATCACCTCATTTTGTCCGGTCGTGATGGTCAAGTGGATTAAGGCGTCTTGTACATACCAGTTGCGTTGCTCCTGGGAGTATGGGTCGAGTCCCTCCTCGGGTATGAGTTTTCAGTTGCATATTGTCCTGGGGACCATTCAGGCTTGTTCTCATTTGTGTTCCTCATGTGTGCCCCAAAGAATGAGGTGATTTGGTAAAATGCTATGCCCAAGATTACTATCCGAGTGCCGGCGGTGGGGTGGTTCAAATAGCCTCGGCTATCACCTCATTTTGTCCGGTCGTGATGGTCAAGTGGATTAAGGCGTCTTGTACATACCAGTTGCGTTGCTCCTGGGAGTATGGGTTCGAGTCACTTCTGGGGTGTGAGTTTTCAGTTGCATATTGTCCTGGGGACCATTCAGGCTTGTTCGCATTTGTGTTCCTCACGTGTGCCCCAAAGAATGAGGTGATTTGGTAAAATGCTATGCCCAAGATTACTATCCGAGTGCCGGCGGTGGGGTGGTTGAAATAGTCTCGGCTATCACCTCATTTTGTCCGGTCGTGACGGTCAAGTGGATTAAGGCGTCTTGTACATACCAGTTGCGTTGCTCCTGGGAGTATGGGTTCGAGTCACTTTTGGGGTGTGAGTTTTCAGTTGCATATTGTCCTTGGGACCATTCAGGCTTGTTCGCATTTGTGTTCCTCACGTGTGCCCCAAAGAATGAGGTGATTTGGTAAAATGCTATGCCCAAGATTACTATCCGAGTGCCGGCGGTGGGGTGGTTCAAATAGCCTCGGCTATCACCTCATTTTGTCCGGTCGTGATGGTCAAGTGGATTAAGGCGTCTTGTACATACCAGTTGCGTTGCTCCTGGGAGTATGGGTTCGAGTCACTTCTGGGGTGTGAGTTTTCAGTTGCATATTGTCCTGGGGACCATTCAGGCTTGTTCGCATTTGTGTTCCTCACGTGTGCCCCAAAGAATGAAATGATTTGGTAAAATGCTATGCCCAAGATTACTATCCAAGTGCCGGCGGTGGGGTGGTTCAAATAGCCTCGGCTATCACCTCATTTTGTCCGGCCGTGACGGTCAAGTGGATTAAGGCGTCTTGTACATACCAGTTGCGTTGCTCCTGGGAGTATGGGTTCGAGTCACTTTTGGGGTGTGAGTTTTCAGTTGCATATTGTCCTGGGGACCATTCAGGCTTGTTCGCATTTGTGTTCCTCTCGTGTGCCCCAAAGAATGAGGTGATTTGGTAAAATGCTATGCCCAAGATTACTATCCGAGTGCCGGCGGTGGGGTGGTTCAAATAGCCTCGGCTATTACCTCACTTTGTCCGGTCGTGATGGTCAAGTGGATTAAGGCGTCTTGTACATACCAGTTGCGTTGCTCCTGGGAGTATGGGTTCGAGTCACTTCTGGGGTGTGAGTTTTCAGTTGCATATTGTCCTGGGGACCATTCAGGCTTGTTCGCATTTGTGTTCCTCACGTGTGCCCCAAAGAATGAGGTGATTTGCTAAAATGCTATGCCCAAGATTACTATCCGAGTGCCGGCGGTGGGGTGGTTCAAATAGCCTCGGCTATCACCTCATTTTGTCCGGTCATGATGGTCAAGTGGATTAAGGCGTCTTGTACATACCAGTTGCGTTGCTCCTGGGAGTATGGGTTCGAGTCACTTCTGGGGTGTGAGTTTTCAGTTGCATATTGTCCTGGGGACCATTCAGGCTTGTTCTCATTTGTGTTCCTCATGTGTGCCCCAAAGAATGAGGTGATTTGGTAAAATGCTATGCCCAAGATTACTATCCGAGTGCCGGCGGTGGGGTGGTTCAAATAGCCTCAGCTATCACCTCATTTTGTCCGGTCGTGATGGTCAAGTGGATTAAGGCGTCTTGTACATACCAGTTGCGTTGCTCCTGGTAGTATGGGTTCGAGTCACTTCTGGGGTGTGAGTTTTCAGTTGCATATTGTCCTGGGGACCATTCAGGCTTGTTCGCATTTGTGTTCCTCACGTGTGCCCCAAAGAATGAGGTGATTTGGTAAAATGCTATGCCCAAGATTACTATCCGAGTGCCGGCGGTGGGGTGGTTGAAATAGTCTCGGCTATCACCTCATTTTGTCCGGTCGTGACGGTCAAGTGGATTAAGGCGTCTTGTACATACCAGTTGCGTTGCTCCTGGGAGTATGGGTTCGAGTCACTTTTGGGGTGTGAGTTTTCAGTTGCATATTGTCCTGGGGACCATTCTGGCTTGTTCGCATTTGTGTTCCTCACGTGTGCCCCAAAGAATGAGGTGATTTGGTAAAATGCTATGCCCAAGATTACTATCCGAGTGCCGGCGGTGGGGTGGTTCAAATAGCCTCGGCTATCACCTCATTTTGTCCGGTCGTGATGGTCAAGTGGATTAAGGCGTCTTGTACATACCAGTTGCGTTGCTCCTGGGAGTATGGGTTCGAGTCACTTCTGGGGTGTGAGTTTTCAGTTGCATATTGTCCTGGGGACCATTCAGGCTTGTTCGCATTTGTGTTCCTCACGTGTGCCCCAAAGAATGAGGTGATTTGCTAAAATGCTATGCCCAAGATTACTATCCGAGTGCCGGCGGTGGGGTGGTTCAAATAGCCTCGGCTATCACCTCATTTTGTCCGGTCGTGATGGTCAAGTGGATTAAGGCGTCTTGTACATACCAGTTGCGTTGCTCCTGGGAGTATGGGTCGAGTCCCTCCTCGGGTATGAGTTTTCAGTTGCATATTGTCCTGGGGACCATTCAGGCTTGTTCTCATTTGTGTTCCTCATGTGTGCCCCAAAGAATGAGGTGATTTGGTAAAATGCTATGCCCAAGATTACTATCCGAGTGCCGGCAGTGGGGTGGTTCAAATAGCCTCGGCTATCACCTCATTTTGTCCGGTCGTGATGGTCAAGTGGATTAAGGCGTCTTGTACATACCAGTTGCGTTGCTCCTGGGAGTATGGGTTCGAGTCACTTCTGGGGTGTGAGTTTTCAGTTGCATATTGTCCTGGGGACCATTCAGGCTTGTTCGCATTTGTGTTCCTCACGTGTGCCCCAAAGAATGAGGTGATTTGGTAAAATGCTATGCCCAAGATTACTATCCGAGTGCCGGCGGTGGGGTGGTTGAAATAGTCTCGGCTATCACCTCATTTTGTCCGGTCGTGACGGTCAAGTGGATTAAGGCGTCTTGTACATACCAGTTGCGTTGCTCCTGGGAGTATGGGTTCGAGTCACTTTTGGGGTGTGAGTTTTCAGTTGCATATTGTCCTTGGGACCATTCAGGCTTATTCGCATTTGTGTTCCTCACGTGTGCCCCAAAGAATGAGGTGATTTGGTAAAATGCTATGCCCAAGATTACTATCCGAGTGCCGGCGGTGGGGTGGTTCAAATAGCCTCGGCTATCACCTCATTTTGTCCGGTCGTGATGGTCAAGTGGATTAAGGCGTCTTGTACATACCAGTTGCGTTGCTCCTGGGAGTATGGGTTCGAGTCACTTCTGGGGTGTGAGTTTTCAGTTGCATATTGTCCTGGGGACCATTCAGGCTTGTTCGCATTTGTGTTCCTCACGTGTGCCCCAAAGAATGAAATGATTTGGTAAAATGCTATGCCCAAGATTACTATCCAAGTGCCGGCGGTGGGGTGGTTCAAATAGCCTCGGCTATCACCTCATTTTGTCCGGCCGTGACGGTCAAGTGGATTAAGGCGTCTTGTACATACCAGTTGCGTTGCTCCTGGGAGTATGGGTTCGAGTCACTTTTGGGGTGTGAGTTTTCAGTTGCATATTGTCCTGGGGACCATTCAGGCTTGTTCGCATTTGTGTTCCTCTCGTGTGCCCCAAAGAATGAGGTGATTTGGTAAAATGCTATGCCCAAGATTACTATCCGAGTGCCGGCGGTGGGGTGGTTCAAATAGCCTCGGCTATTACCTCACTTTGTCCGGTCGTGATGGTCAAGTGGATTAAGGCGTCTTGTACATACCAGTTGCGTTGCTCCTGGGAGTATGGGTTCGAGTCACTTCTGGGGTGTGAGTTTTCAGTTGCATATTGTCCTGGGGACCATTCAGGCTTGTTCGCATTTGTGTTCCTCACGTGTGCCCCAAAGAATGAGGTGATTTGCTAAAATGCTATGCCCAAGATTACTATCCGAGTGCCGGCGGTGGGGTGGTTCAAATAGCCTCGGCTATCACCTCATTTTGTCCGGTCGTGATGGTCAAGTGGATTAAGGCGTCTTGTACATACCAGTTGCGTTGCTCCTGGGAGTATGGGTTCGAGTCACTTCTGGGGTGTGAGTTTTCAGTTGCATATTGTCCTGGGGACCATTCAGGCTTGTTCTCATTTGTGTTCCTCATGTGTGCCCCAAAGAATGAGGTGATTTGGTAAAATGCTATGCCCAAGATTACTATCCGAGTGCCGGCGGTGGGGTGGTTCAAATAGCCTCAGCTATCACCTCATTTTGTCCGGTCGTGATGGTCAAGTGGATTAAGGCGTCTTGTACATACCAGTAGCGTTGCTCCTGGTAGTATGGGTTCGAGTCACTTCTGGGGTGTGAGTTTTCAGTTGCATATTGTCCTGGGGACCATTCAGGCTTGTTCGCATTTGTGTTCCTCACGTGTGCCCCAAAGAATGAGGTGATTTGGTAAAATGCTATGCCCAAGATTACTATCCGAGTGCCGGCGGTGGGGTGGTTGAAATAGTCTCGGCTATCACCTCATTTTGTCCGGTCGTGACGGTCAAGTGGATTAAGGCGTCTTGTACATACCAGTTGCGTTGCTCCTGGGAGTATGGGTTCGAGTCACTTTTGGGGTGTGAGTTTTCAGTTGCATATTGTCCTGGGGACCATTCAGGCTTGTTCGCATTTGTGTTCCTCACGTGTGCCCCAAAGAATGAGGTGATTTGGTAAAATGCTATGCCCAAGATTACTATCCGAGTGCCGGCGGTGGGGTGGTTCAAATAGCCTCGGCTATCACCTCATTTTGTCCGGTCGTGATGGTCAAGTGGATTAAGGCGTCTTGTACATACCAGTTGCGTTGCTCCTGGGAGTATGGGTTCGAGTCACTTCTGGGGTGTGAGTTTTCAGTTGCATATTGTCCTGGGGACCATTCAGGCTTGTTCGCATTTGTGTTCCTCACGTGTGCCCCAAAGAATGAAATGATTTGGTAAAATGCTATGCCCAAGATTACTATCCAAGTGCCGGCGGTGGGGTGGTTCAAATAGCCTCGGCTATCACCTCATTTTGTCCGGCCGTGACGGTCAAGTGGATTAAGGCGTCTTGTACATACCAGTTGCGTTGCTCCTGGGAGTATGGGTTCGAGTCACTTTTGGGGTGTGAGTTTTCAGTTGCATATTGTCCTGGGGACCATTCAGGCTTGTTCGCATTTGTGTTCCTCTCGTGTGCCCCAAAGAATGAGGTGATTTGGTAAAATGCTATGCCCAAGATTACTATCCGAGTGCCGGCGGTGGGGTGGTTCAAATAGCCTCGGCTATTACCTCATTTTGTCCGGTCGTGATGGTCAAGTGGATTAAGGCGTCTTGTACATACCAGTTGCGTTGCTCCTGGGAGTATGGGTTCGAGTCACTTCTGGGGTGTGAGTTTTCAGTTGCATATTGTCCTGGGGACCATTCAGGCTTGTTCGCATTTGTGTTCCTCACGTGTGCCCCAAAGAATGAGGTGATTTGGTAAAATGCTATGCCCAAGATTACTATCCGAGTGCCGGCGGTGGGGTGGTTCAAATAGCCTCGGCTATCACCTCATTTTGTCCGGTCGTGATGGTCAAGTGGATTAAGGCGTCTTGTACATACCAGTTGCGTTGCTCCTGGGAGTATGGGTTCGAGTCACTTCTGGGGTGTGAGTTTTCAGTTGCATATTGTCCTGGGGACCATTCAGGCTTGTTCGCATTTGTGTTCCTCACGTGTGCCCCAAAGAATGAGGTGATTTGCTAAAATGCTATGCCCAAGATTACTATCCGAGTGCCGGCGGTGGGGTGGTTCAAATAGCCTCGGCTATCACCTCATTTTGTCCGGTCGTGATGGTCAAGTGGATTAAGGCGTCTTGTACATACCAGTTGCGTTGCTCCTGGGAGTATGGGTCGAGTCCCTCCTCGGGTATGAGTTTTCAGTTGCATATTGTCCTGGGGACCATTCAGGCTTGTTCTCATTTGTGTTCCTCATGTGTGCCCCAAAGAATGAGGTGATTTGGTAAAATGCTATGCCCAAGATTACTATCCGAGTGCCGGCGGTGGGGTGGTTCAAATAGCCTCGGCTATCACCTCATTTTGTCCGGTCGTGATGGTCAAGTGGATTAAGGCGTCTTGTACATACCAGTTGCGTTGCTCCTGGGAGTATGGGTTCGAGTCACTTCTGGGGTGTGAGTTTTCAGTTGCATATTGTCCTGGGGACCATTCAGGCTTGTTCGCATTTGTGTTCCTCACGTGTGCCCCAAAGAATGAGGTGATTTGGTAAAATGCTATGCCCAAGATTACTATCCGAGTGCCGGCGGTGGGGTGGTTGAAATAGTCTCGGCTATCACCTCATTTTGTCCGGTCGTGACGGTCAAGTGGATTAAGGCGTCTTGTACATACCAGTTGCGTTGCTCCTGGGAGTATGGGTTCGAGTCACTTTTGGGGTGTGAGTTTTCAGTTGCATATTGTCCTGGGGACCATTCAGGCTTGTTCGCATTTGTGTTCCTCACGTGTGCCCCCAAAGAATGAGGTGATTTGGTAAAATGCTATGCCCAAGATTACTATCCGAGTGCCGGCGGTGGGGTGGTTCAAATAGCCTCGGCTATCACCTCATTTTGTCCGGTCGTGATGGTCAAGTGGATTAAGGCGTCTTGTACATACCAGTTGCGTTGCTCCTGGGAGTATGGGTTCGAGTCACTTCTGGGGTGTGAGTTTTCAGTTGCATATTGTCCTGGGGACCATTCAGGCTTGTTCGCATTTGTGTTCCTCACGTGTGCCCCAAAGAATGAAATGATTTGGTAAAATGCTATGCCCAAGATTACTATCCAAGTGCCGGCGGAGGGGTGGTTCAAATAGCCTCGGCTATCACCTCATTTTGTCCGGCCGTGATGGTCAAGTGGATTAAGGCGTCTTGTACATACCAGTTGCGTTGCTCCTGGGAGTATGGGTTCGAGTCACTTCTGGGGTGTGAGTTTTCAGTTGCATATTGTCCTGGGGACCATTCAGGCTTGTTCGCATTTGTGTTCCTCACGTGTGCCCCAAAGAATGAGGTGATTTGGTAAAATGCTATGCCCAAGATTACTATCCAAGTGCCGGCGGTGGGGTGGTTCAAATAGCCTCGGCAATCACCTCATTTTGTCCGGTCGTGATGGTCAAGTGGATTAAGGCGTCTTGTACATACCAGTTGCGTTGCTCCTGGGAGTATGGGTTCGAGTCACTTCTGGGGTGTGAGTTTTCAGTTGCATATTGTCCTGGGGACCATTCAGGCTTGTTCGCATTTGTGTTCCTCACGTGAGCCCCAAAGAATGAGGTGATTTGGTAAAATGCTATGCCCAAGATTACTATCCGAGTGCCGGCGGTGGGGTGGTTCAAATAGCCTCGGCTATCACCTCATTTTGTCCGGTCGTGACGGTCAAGTGGATTAAGGCGTCTTGTACATACCAGTTGCGTTGCTCCTGGGAGTATGGGTTCGAGTCACTTCTGGGGTGTGAGTTTTCAGTTATATATATATATATATATATATATATATATATATATATATATATATATATATATATATATATATATATATATATATACATATATATACATATATATATAATATATATATATATATATATATATATATATATATATATATATATATATATATATATCTATATATATATATATATATATATATATATATATATATATATATATATATATATAAATATATATATATATATATATATATATATATATATATATATATATATATATATATATAAATATATATATATATATATATATATATATATATATATATATATATATTTATATATATATATATATATATATATATATATATATATATATATATATATATATATATATATATATAGCTGACAGAGTGTATCGTGATCCAGCCTGTACTCCTCTTGACGTACCAGAGAATATTCTAAGGAAACTACTCCAAGCTTGTACTAAAGAGGCACCCTTCTTGAGCCCGGATGGGCACATGTATAAGCAAGTAGATGGGGTCGCCATGGGTTCTCCCCTAGGTGTCCTGTTTGCAAACTTCTACATGGGTACCATCGAGCAAAAAGTCTTAGTCGACATGAACTTGAAACCGGCCATATACTGCAGGTATGTTGACGACATTTTTACACAGGTACCTGATGTCAGACATCTGCAGGACCTGAAGGAGGCGTTTGAGCAGAGTTCCGTGCTGCGTTTCACTTACGAGATGGAAAAGGATGGGAAGTTGCCCTTTCTAAATGTCACAGTCATGGAAAAGAGCGGAGGTTTCCACACTGCAGTCTACACTAAGGAAACGAACATAGGAATGTGCCTAAATGCCAACAGCGACTGCCCAGACAGGTACAAGAGGAGTGTTGTTAACGCATATGTCGACCGTGCTCTCAGCCACAGCTCAGAATAGAAGCCAGTCGACGAAGAACTCTGCAGGGTAAGGCAGGTCCTAGTCAACAACGGCTTCTCCAATGGTTTCGCCGAAGACATCATAAGAAGGAAAGTGAAACGCCATGCAACCTCTGAAGAGACAACTAACACAACACCTATACCCCCTATTAGACTATTTTACAGGAACTTCTTTTCCACAGCTAATAAAACGGAGGAAAGGGTCCTGAAAGATATTGTTAATAGAAACGTTATCCCTACAGACAAAAATCAGAGCATACAACTGACGATTTACTATAAAACCAGAAAAACGGCCAGCCTACTCATGAGAAACTCTCCAGACACAAAGCAGAACGCTTTAAAAGAGAACAACGTCGTCTATGCCTTCAAATGCCCTCTTGGGGACTGTAAGCTCCAAAAAACCCAGTATATAGGCAAGACAACAACATTCCTTTCTAGGCGTTTAACGATGCATAAGCAACAGGGCTCCATTAAGGAACATATAATCTCTTCCCACAACCAAACCATCGCCAGAGAAATCCTAGTAAACAACACAGAAATCATCGATAGATACAGCGATAGCAGACGGCTTGACGTTTGCGAGGCACTACACATTAAAAAAGTCAACACCAGCAATCAACAGCCAATTAATGCACAACTATATCCTACCCACCTCAAGACTCCGCTCCAATATAGAAGCATCAAGAAATATGGACCAATAGGCTTTCTACAATCACTTCCATTCAATGCCCATTGTTTCGTGTTCTGTCTTGTGTTGATGAATTTAATACCCTATTAATACCACCTCACCCCATCCACCTCACTCAAATGTAGATATAAACAAATCGGAGATGTGTAAGTTCTATTCAGTTGTGTATGTGTAAACTAAAGTCTTTGAAAATGTAATAAGTTTTACGAAACGCGCTCAAGTGTAGCGTCAGACTAGAAATAAAAATGAATTTTGGAGAATTGATTTTTCAATTACCACCAACAGTGAAAAGGAATGTACGAAAGATCGTGAAAATTCGTGTTAGAATTATTAATCTTACTTTTTCGGTCATATTTAATAAAATATGTCTACAGGAAGGACTGCTACCAATATATATATATATATATATATATATATATATATATATATATATATATATATATATATATATATATATATATATATATATATATATATATATATGTCGTACCTAGTAGCCAGAATGCACTTCTCAGCCTACTATGCAAGGCCCGATTTGCCTAATATGCCAAGTTTTCCTGAATTAATATATTTTTTCTAATTTTTTTCTTATGAAATGATAAAGCTACCCATTTCAATATGTATGAGGACAATTTCTTTTTATTGGAATTAAAATTAACATAGATATATGACCGAACCTAACCAACCCTACCTAACCTAACCTAACCAATCTTTATAGGTTAGGTTAGGTTAGGTAGCCGAAAAAGTTAGGTTAGGTTAGGTTAGGTAGGTTAGGTAGTCGAAAAACAATTAATTCATGAAAACTTGGCTTATTAGGCAAATTGGGCCTTGCATAGTAGGCTGAGAAGTGCGTTCTGGCTACTAGGTACGACATATATATATATATATATATATATATATATATATATATATATTTATTGTGACGGGAAAGTGTTGGAGAATAGATGTTTGGCAGTCCTCCAATGGCAGGTGTCAATCCTGGTCACACTTACAAAAATAAGATAGACTGCTTGCCTCTTGTCTGTGGTAAGTTAGAGGGAGGAACACATAAAACACAAAGTATGAACAATGAAACTTTAATATATTTACTTTAAACATAAATGAAAATAAAGACAAATCTTGGGTAAATGACAAAGATAAATGCAAAAACATAATAGATTAAATAATATAATGTGAAATGGTGCTGAGAATATTGGCTTTAGCTGAGACCTCCCTTAGTATACGAAAGCCAGAGAGCTTAGTATGCCAGAGAGAGATGTCAACTCTAAGAGCACAAAGAATATTCTGAAGTTGATGGCTGGTCAGGCTCAGACGCCGACTGAGGTAGATGGCACTGAGGTGCAGGGTGCAGGTGTGCGGTCGGCGAGCCACCAATAAGGAGCAGGCAGGCTGGGATGGGTAGTTTGCTGGTTGACGACGAGGAGGCGTGGTGGGTGTGTGGAGTAGGGGGGTTCTTGGGTACATTTTGCCTCCTGGTCCAAACGTTTTATTCTACCGGTGATGTATCTTGAATGTAGCATCGTATACTTGTAGAATTGATGTTACTTTAAGTAGGGAAGAGCAGGCTCAATCTCTCTTGAAAGAGATTATCGTCACAACTCTCCCCCGAAGCCTGTGGTTCCGGGTGAAGTTACGTCTTCAGGAGGTAGAGTGGTAGGTGGAGCAGCCTCTACCTCATAGACTCTGGAGAGGGCGTCTGCTATGATGTTGTCAGACCCCATGATGTAGAGATCTCCAGGTTGAAATTCTGCAGATATCAAGCCCATTGTAGAACCCGTAGATTGTTGAATTGGGCTTGCTGCAGGAATTGTAGGAGATTGGGGTCCGAGTAGATGGTGGTAGACCGAGCACTTTTCACGTATGGTTCGAAGTGCTGCAAGTTCAGGACGATGCGTAGCTCCCTTTCGAACGTGCTGTAGTTCCTTGTAGCCGTAGTAGCTAACAGGTAGAATCTCCTCGCCTCGTTGTTGCATCAGGTCACCCCCGATGTCGGTACCACTGGCGTCGACATGGAGGATGAAAGGCTTCGTGATATCTGGCGAGGCGAGAATAGGATTAGAACATGATAAAGTTGCACTATTATAGTCCTGTAAATTGGGATGAAGATCAGGTAGGATTTCCGATTTGGAAAGCACCGACTCAATGTTAATGCTTTCGGGAGAAGCAGGGAAGGTTTCACTGTGGAGGTATGGACCTTTAACTGTCGAGACTGATACCAACACAGTGGGGGGAATACCTTGATACTGCTTCAGGAGGTTAACGTGGCACAGCTGGGTCTTCCGCCACCTATTTGGAGTCTAAAGAATGTAGTTGTTGTTGTTTCTGCACTCCTTAATGCGGTAGGGTCCTGAAAACTTGTTTTGCAATGGAGAACCTGGGATAGGAAAATATGCCAACACGAAGTCTCCGGGTTTAAATTTCATTATTTTACTGCTTTGGTCAAAATGAGTCTTCATCCTCTCCTGTGCTTTCAATAGATTGTCATTAGCCAATTTACGTACTCTCTCCAGAATGTGTTTTAAGTTTTGAAGAAACTTGGGCACATTCTGAGGGTCACTGAAGGTGGCATTACATAGAGAGTCCTTGAAAGCTTTGAGAGGAGTACAGCACTTATGTCCGTAGAGCATCTCATAAGGAAATACTCCTAGAAACTCATTGAGGAGACTTCTGAAAATGCACATAATGAGATCAAGTGGTTTATCCCAGTCCTTCAAGGTGTCATTGCAAAATTTCTTTAGGAGTGCTTTAATAGTCTGATGACTACGTTCAAGAGAACCCTGTGAAGCAGGATGATAGGGGCTGGACAGTACCTGTGTGATATTGAACTCCTCCAGTGTCTTCTTGAAGAGATCACTGGTGAAGTTGGTGCCACAGTCGCTTTGAACCTCTCTTGGAAATCCATACTGGGTGAAGATCTTCAATAGGTGTTTCACCACAGTAGCAGCCGTAATGTTCTTTACTGGAACTGCTATGGGGAACCTGGTGGTAGGACACATGATAGTTAATATATATGCGTTGCCAGAACTGGTCCGGGGTAAAGGACCAACACAGTCTATGATGAGTCTGTGGAAAGGTTCCGTGGGCACCTGGATGGGTTCTAGTTGGGCCTGGGGAATAGAGATGTTAGGTTTACCTGCCATCTGACATAGATGACACTGTTGTACGTATTTTTTAACGTCTTTTACCATACCTGGCCAGTAGTAGTCTTGTCTGATTCCGTGGTAGGTTTTGTTGAAACCATAGTGAGAAAGAGCTCCTTGGGCCAGGTGTAGAATATCGGGCCGTATGCTGGTGGGAATCACTAGTTGTTCGACATTAGCCCAATCGTCGTCCTCCTTCAGCTTGCTGGGTCTGTATCTGCGGTAGAACAACTCATTCTCTAAGAAGAACCCAGGGATACTGTCAGGCTGAGTCTCAGCCTGGAAGAATAATGGTGTTAATGATTGATCTTTCCCTCTGTAACTTACGGAACTCCAACTTGCTAAGATTTGGAGGTAGATTCTGAGGGTCTTGAGAGAGAGCAGTAGCAGTAGAATCAGCTGGTTGCGGTCGTGCAGCTTGGGCACGGGTGGTCACCAAAACCGGAGGAGAAACTTTATCACTTTCTTGAACTTCTGCTGGACCATTTTCAAAGATGGGATTATCCATTACAGAAGTACATACCTGGGGTTTGTCCGTGATGATCAGGTTGGACGGTTGCAGATCTTCTGCCAAGTCGTTGCCCAGGAGAAGTTGCACTCCAGGCATGGGAAAAGGCTTTTTCCTTTTCGCTAAGCTACTGAGAGTAACTGCAGCTCTACCTGTAAGATGCACTCTGAGAAGGGTAGACCATTGGTCAGCAGGCCAGCTAAGTTGATTAGCTAGGGTCTCAAAGGTGGTAAAAAAGACATCAATCTCTGTCTCAACGAATGGTGGCATTAACTTACTTGCATGGGAGACATTGAAACTTACTGGAAGACTAGCGGTAGCTTGCTGGCGTTGAGTGAGGTGTGAAGTCTCCAACGTGAGTTCTTGTTGACGACATTCTATAGCCATAGCCGCGTGCTGTTTGTCATGCTCGAGTTGTATCTCCAGGTGGCGTTGTTTTGCTTCAAGCGGTATTCGCTCACGCTCACGGAATATTGCAATCTCACGTTCCTTGAGGGCCACCTCTCGTTCTTGTTCTTCTTTCCTGATTGCAGCCTCTTCTTTTCTCTGTTCCCCTTTCGAGCTTGGCGAGTTCAAGTTTGAGTTTCATAGTTGCCAAGTCATGTTTATCTGCAATAGAATAAGTTTCGTGAGTTTCAGAGTCAATTGTCCCTTCATCTAAGAGGTGATCCATAATTAAGTTATGTAATTCATTTTTGTTGGCTCCATGGAGAACATCTAGTTAATACTCGTGTGCAAGAGTTTGTAATTCGGTCCTCTTGGCACGACATAAGGTCCCTATTTCACCTGCTGGATCGTTACGGAAAGCAGGGAGACGAAACATGGTGAAAGATAGCAAATAAATGTACAACGAATATAGTTGTGATATGGGAAATGTCAGAAACAGGATAACGTGGCAACTGGTAACTATCCTGTGGAATTTTAATCTTTAACAATTAACGTTAATTATAGGATGGTAAATGATTAGTTAATCAAAATCGCAAGAAATCTTGTACCCGGTACTCAATGTAAGAGAATAAGGGGCAAGAAAATCCTACTAAGTAAGTGAAACTGAGTTTCTAAAACAAATGAAACATTTAATTGCTCAAAAAATGAATTAGGTAGTCCAAGAATGTAGGCATACCTTGCCGAGTTTCTATTGGACATAAGCAAGGGTTTCCCACTAAATGAATATGATACTTACAGAATTAGCGAACTTTGTGCTCTGTAAAAAGAAAGCTAATTCCCTACATAAGTAAATATCATCATCTCTGACCGACGTGTAGGGGCGCGAGTGTCAACTGGTCACGAGAACTGCTGCTGAGGTCCCAACTCAGCAACGTAGTCCGTGCTAGAGGAACTATGGCGCTCTTATCCTCCTTCGGTCGGATTGCAGAAGATAGGGTGCTTTGACCCGAAGACAAACCAAAGTACCAGGGTACCACAATGATGATCTGCCGATAATGTGAGAAATATTCTAGGGACAAAAGGTGGTAAACACGAGTAATAACACTGAGGAAGAGATGACCAATTAAGAGAATGACTGAGGCCTACAGTCACCACGTTATCCAAAGTTATCCCACACTCACCATATGCTACTCTCGGAATGCACAATACACACAGCACCATATAAATATAAAAATTAATGATAATATATATATATATATATATATATATATATATATATATATATATATATATATATATATATATATATATATTTTTTTTTTTTTTTTTTTACATAGGGAAGGGAGTACCACCTCTAGCTGGAAGAAGGGAGACCCATAGCCTCGGAGGAAACCACGCATAACGCATTAGAGGGAATGTTTAGATCCCCTCCAATACATATATATATATATATATATATATATATATATATATATATATATATATATATATATATATATATATATATATATATATATATATATATATATATATATATATATATATATATATATATATACAACTTTAGAACACTTTCCCACCAGGAGACTCGAACCCTAGCCAGCACAGAAGCCTTCCAGCAACTGGCATAACAGGTACGCCTTAACCCTCTTCACCACCTGCTCAGACCCTTAAAAGAGATGGTAATTTCGGAGTATTTAAATACACCAAAGATCAACACCTCCCAAGAGCACTAGAGCAAGTGAGGGGTCATTTAGACGTTAATTTCATCAAGTCCCTGTTAATATGGGAAGACACAGTGTCTATACTTAAGCATAGACACTGTGTCTTCCCATATTAACAGGGACTTGATGAAATTAACGTCTAAATGACCCCTCACTTGCTCTAGTGCTCTTGGGAGGTGTTGATCTTTGGTGTATTTAAATACTCCGAAATTACCATCTCTTTTAAGGGTCTGAGCAGGTGGTGAAGAGGGTTAAGGCGTACCTGTTATGCCAGTTGCTGGAAGGCTTCTGTGCTGGCTAGGGTTCGAGTCTCCTGGTGGGAAAGTGTTCTAAAGTTGTATACTTCACTCTCGTGTTTAGGAGAGTTGTGCCTTATATATATATATATATATATATATATATATATATATATATATATATATATATATATATATATATATATATATATTAAATATGACCGAAAAAGTAAGATTAATAATTCTAACACGAATTTTCTCGATCTTTCGTACTTTCCTTTTCATTGTTGGTGGTAATTCAAAAATCAATTCTCCAAAATTCATATTTATTTCTAGTCTGACGCGACACTTGAGCGTGTTTCGTAAAACGTATTACATTTTCAAAGACTTTAGTTTACACATACACAACTGAATAGAACTTACACATCTCCGATTTGTTTATATCTACATTTGAGTGAGGTGGATGGGGTGAGGTGGTATTAATAGGGTATTAATTTCGTCAACACAAGACAGAACACGAAACAATGGATATTGCATAGAAGTGTTTGTAGAAAGCCTATTGGTCCATATTTCTTGATGCATCTATATTGGAGCGGAGTCTTGAGGTGGGTAGAATATAGTTGTGCAATAATTGGCTGTTGATTGCTGGTGTTGACTTCTTGATGTGTAGTGCCTCGCAAACGTCAAGCCGCCTGCTATCGCTGTATCTATCGATGATTTCTGTGTTGTTTACTAGGATTTCTCTGGCGATGGTTTGGTTGTGGGAAGAGATTATATGTTCCTTAATGGAGCCCTGTTGCTTATGCATCGTTAAACGCCTAGAAAGAGATATTGTTGTCTTGCCTATATACTGGGTTTTTTGGAGCTTACAGTCCCCAAGAGGGCATTTGAAGGCATAGACGACGTTGGTCTCTTTTAAAGCGTTGTGCTTTGTGTCTGGAGAGTTTCTAATGAGTAGGCTGGCCGTTTTTCTGGTTTTATAGTAAATCGTCAGTTGTATCCTCTGATTTTTGTCTGTAGGGATAACGTTTCTATTAACAATATCTTTCAGGACCCTTTCCTCCGTTTTATGAGCTGTGGAAAAGAAGTCCTGTAAAATAGTCTAATAGGGGGTATAGGTGTTGTGTTAGTTGTCTCTTCAGAGGTTGCATGGCGTTTCACTTTCCTTCTTATGATGTCTTCGACGAAACCATTGGAGAAGCCGTTGATGACTAGGACCTGCCTTACCCTACAGAGTTCTTCGTCGACTTGCTTCCATTCTGAGCTGTGGCTGAGAGCACGGTCGACATATGCGTTAACAACACTTCCCTTGTACCTGTCTGGGCAGTCGCTGTTGGCATTTAGGCACATTCCTATGTTCGTTTCCTTAGTGTAGACTGCAGTGTGGAAACTTCCGCTCTTTTCCATGACTGTTACATCTAGAAAGGGCAGCTTCCCATCCTTTTCCATCTCGTAAGTGAAACGCAGCACGGAACTCTGCTCAAACGCCTCCTTCAGCTCCTGCAGATGTCTGACATCAGGTACCTGTGTTAAATTGTCGTCAACATACCTGCAGTATATGGCCGGTTTCAAGTTCATGTCGACTAAGACTTTTTGCTCGATGGTACCCATGTAGAAGTTTGCAAACAGGACACCTAGGGGAGAACCCATGGCGACCCCATCTACTTGCTTATACATGTGCCCATCCGGGCTCAAGAAGGGTGCCTCTTTAGTACAAGCTTGGAGTAGTTTCCTCAGAATATTTTCTGGTATGTCAAGAGGAGTACAGGCTGGATCACGATACACTCTGTCGGCTATCATTCCGATTGTCTCGTCCACAGGTACTTTGGTAAACAGCGATTCCACGTCCAACGAGGCTCTTATCCCTGTGGCCCGTGTGCCCCGCAGTAAGTCAACAAATTCCTTTGGAGACTTCAGGCTGAAGGCGCAAGGAACATAAGGAGTCAGCAGGCCGTTGAGTCGCTTCGCCAGTCTGTACGTGGGTATGGGTATCTGGCTAATGATTGGCCGAAGTGGGTTTCCAGGCTTGTGTGTCTTGACATTTCCATACGCATATCCAGGTTTATATTCCCCAATGATCTTTGGCAGGTGGAGTCCGGATTTCTTGGCATTCACAGTTTCGATCAGTTTGTTGACCTTTGCTTTTAATTCGGCTGTAGTGTCCTTCGTTACCCTTTGGAACTTAGTTTGGTCAGAGAGTATGATGTTCATTTTCGCCAGATATTCGTCTTTTTTAAGAATGACATATATTGGCGACTTGTCACCTCTCCTGACAACTATCTCCTTGTTCTCACGAAGGCTTTTAGCTGCCGCTTTAAGCTCGGGGACTGTATGGTGCTTCTGTAATTGCCTCGATTCTTTCCTCCTTCTGCAATAAGTTCTGCTTGTAAGGTATCTTTGGTAGTGACCTTCTTTTGTGTCTCGAGGTCGAATATGTCGTCCAACAGAATTTCCAACTCTACTTTCCGGGCCATCTCACTCGGTCTGGACATAACATGACAGTTTATGCCCAGATTTAGGAGAGTGACTTGGTCCTCAGTGAGGTTAATTCCTGCAAGGTTCCTGCCGACAGAGTGTATCGTGATCCAACCTGTACTCCTCTTGACATACCAGAAAATATTCTGAGGAAACTACTCCAAGCTTGTACTAAAGAGGCACCCTTCTTGAGCCCGGATGGGCACATGTATAAGCAAGTAGATGGGGTCGCCATGGGTTCTCCCCTAGGTGTCCTGTTTGCAAACTTCTACATGGGTACCATCGAGAAAAAAGTCTTAGTCGACATGAACTTGAAACCGGCCATATACTGCAGGTATGTTGACGACATTTTTACACAGGTACCTGATGTCAGACATCTGCAGGAGCTGAAGGAGGCATTTGAGCTGAGTTCCGTGCTGCGTTTCACTTACGAGATGGAAAAGGATGGGAAGCTGCCCTTTCTAGATGTAACAGTCATGGAAAAGGGCGGAGGTTTCCACACTGCAGTCTACACTTAGGAAACAAACATAGGAATGTGCCTAAATGCCAACAGCGACTGCCCAGACAGGTACAAGAGGAGTGTTGTTAACGCATATGTCGACCGTGCTCTCAGCCACAGCTCACAATGGAAGCAAGTCGACGAAGAACTCTGTAGGGTAAGGCAGGTCCTAGTCAATAACGGCTTCTCCAATGGTTTCGCCGAAGACATCATAAGAAGGAAAGTGAAAAGCCATGCAACCTCTGAAGAGACAACTAACACAACACCTATACCCCCTATTAGACTATTTTACAGGAACTTCTTTTCCACAGCTCATAAAAAGGAGGAAAGGGTCCTGAAAGATATTGTTAATAGAAACGTTATCCCTACAGACAAAAATCAGAGGATACAACTGACGATTTACTATAAAACCAGAAAAACGGCCAGCCTACTCATGAGAAACTCTCCAGACACAAAACAGAACGCTTTAAAAGAGACTAACGTCGTCTATGCCTTCAAATGCCCTCTTGGGGACTGTAAGCTCCAAAAAAACCAGTATATAGGCAAGACAACAACATCTCTTTCTAGGCGTTTAACGATGCATAAGCAACAGGGCTCCATTAAGGAACATATAATCTCTTCCCACAACCAAACCATCGCCAGAGAAATCCTAGTAAACAACACAGAAATCATCGATAGATACAGCGATAGCAGGCGGCTTGACGTTTGCGAGGCACTACACATCAAGAAGTCAACACCAGCAATCAACAGCCAATTATTGCACAACTATATTCTACCCACCTCAAGACTCCGCTCCAATATAGAAGCATCAAGAAATATGGACCAATAGGCTTTCTACAAACACTTCTATGCAATATCCATTGTTTCGTGTTCTGTCTTGTGTTGATGAAATTAATACCCTATTAATACTCTTGTTCTGTCTTGTGTTGATGAAATTAATACCCTATTAATGCCATATCTTGTTCTGTCTTGTGTTAATGCCACATCACCCCTTCCACCTCACTCAAATGTAGATATAAAATCGGAGATGCGTAAGTTCTATTCAGTTGTGTATTTGTGAACTAAAGTCTTTGAAAATGTAATAAGTTTTACGAAACGCGCTCGTGTCGCGTCAGACTAGAAATAAAAATGAATTTTGGAGAATTGATTTTTGATTTACCTTTAACAGTGGAAAGAAATGTACAAAAGATTGAAAAATTTCGTGTTAGAATTATTAATCTTACTTTTTCGGTCATATTTAATAATATATTTTTTATATATATATAGAGAAGGGAGTACCACCTCTGGCTGGAAGAAGGGGGACCCATAGCCTCGGAGGAAACCACACATAACGCATTGGAGGGAATGTGGGTCCCCTCCAATACAGTTTCTGTGTGCTTTTCTCCTACCACCCCCTTCCCTTTTTTTTTTTTCCTTTATTGTGTATTTAAAGGTTACAAAACATACAAGACAAATGCCTAAAGGTTATGGATCTCTTGAAGCTCCTCCGCTTCTGGACAGGAACCGAGGACGCAGCAAGCATTTCCCCTAATAATATATATTTAATAATAATATATATTTAATAATATATATATATATATATATATATAGTTGCCAGAATGCACTTCTCGGCCTACTATGCAAGGCCCGATTTGCCTAATAGGCCGAGAGATTTTTGATATTTTCTATAAATTGTAACACGGGGTAGAGTTCCTCACTACTTCTCTTTCCTTCCTTTCCCTCTACCCGTATTCTCACTTTTTATTCTCTACCAAGGGACTCCAAAACTTTTACCAAAGCCAACTCCACGCCACGTGGTCCTAAGACGATTGACCGACTTAGGATTCTACACCCAGTATGACGTGACCTAGGCTTTGAGCAAAACCCTAGAGTCGCCTCTACGCTGCCACCACCAGACCAGTAACACAGCAATGATCGAGGTCTGGATCGATCACGCTAATTAATCAACCTTGGGGCTTGATCCCCACTATAACCGATGACCGTGGAAACTTAAGAGTGTGAAATTAATTACACGGGAATGATTCGATGTTAGAATCGATGTTAGAATCGGCGCCCAATCCAACTCTGCCTCGTGTGGACCACGTGACCAGGACAAGTATACACATAAAACACATGGAAATAATAAAAATGCAATTTATTACCTAATTAATTTATTAAAAGAAAAACTAAAACAAAATCTAAATATGTTCACTCCCTGTCACTTTAACACTCCCTACTTGACCTGAATGGCAATGAAGACTATTCTATAAATAACCATAGCAACTATACCTCTATGTTTTACCAGCTAAAGATGTTGGGCTGGTCTCGGGGAGAGGTAAGATGTTTGACCTCTCCCAGCTGCTCTCGTGTCCACACTGATCTATCCCTCGTCTGGTCTAGCCCAGACTAGAGCATTGTAACCTTCCGCCTCGCTTACCCCAGTTACTTAGCACGGTTTAAGTTATAACAATTAAACTCTGTTTGTACTGAATTGATCCAGACTGGTTGAATTATATTACTGAAATTAAATTACACAAGCCTCTAACGGCAGAGCTGTTCCCGATCACAAAAATGGTTATTAAAACTTTGAGAAATAGTAGACCTGTCAACCCTGATGACCTATGACCGCCGGTCACTCCGCCTTACAAGTTAGATCTGATTCGTGACGTCACTGATGGTGACTTAAACTCGATAATTAGAATACTCTTGATATTGTACCCAGCACTATTATACAATACAATTTTAATACAAAATGAATAAAGGCTAATTTCTCTAAATTACTGAATACTATAGGATGATTCATTATACGCAGCTATGAACAAAGCGTCGGTTATTTCCACCGCGAATCCCCCTGGGGTCAGGTTCCCAGGTCACCATGCGGGCTCAGCTTCCCATTCTCTTTTGTCGATAAACCACTCTGGATAATTCTTACAACCAGCCTAGTTTGTTACAACCCCCCCGCACAAGCACTTAGTAAACCTTGTTAATTTGTTAAAAATCACGAGGTATCCAAACCCACAATTCAACTCATGCCACAAACAAAAGCTAACCTAACTAATAAAATTTGACAAATAATAGTCCAACATCATAATAAATATGTTCACATTTCATAAATTTCTCAGCTGTCAACTGACAGCAATCCTCCAATATCAGGAAACATACATCCTATCCTTACTGACATAGCTAAATAACATGTCCCTACTCTACCATCAAAGACTAGCTATTAAACTCCCTTGGCTCTTTACTAGCCAAGTCCATGTGTCCTCTAGAGCCGGCCACACCGTGCTCAAACAAACATTACAGTTATAACTTCAGACTGAACTTTCAGTCTTCCGGGAGCGTACTACGGAACTATCAGGTACACATCCGTGTACTAACCACTCCCCATCAATGTCAACCTTGACATGTTAAGGAACACACCTAATGTTTATTACATGTATCTAAAAATATAAAAAAAAATCCTATACTATATCACAGGTTTCAGCTGACTGTACAGCCAAGTGTTCTCACTCACTAGAAGTGTCAATGTTTATATTGGTCCGCCTCTCCTGTGTTCAAACATTCTGCAAAAAATAGCACAACATAATTTTCCATAACCGTTTGTTCTGGGCTGAGACAATTACACAGGGGCTTCGATTTTGATTGCTGACCAATTTAGAGTTAAATTTTCATATATTATACCAGAATTATTTTAAATCTGTTTTTCAACATTTAAAAAGTATTGTGATTCTAACTCTGTTTTTCAACATTTAAACAAAAGTGTCCAGATATTCTTTACACAGATGTTCAGAGCCACTTTGTTGTTTGTATCAATTGTTCATATTGAGTAAACGAGAAAAAAAAATCGATGCTGCTGGATGCTGAATGTAGTCGCTGACGATGACGGTGTCGATCTTGCTTCTCCCCATGTGTAGACATCAATACCTAGTCCTCTTGTACTCCCATCCGGTACTCTTGAATGACGACAGAGTGTAGTAGAGCGGAGTGCCAAGTGACAGCTGTAGAATACTGTTACTTCGGCCATTAATCTTGCTCTCGACAGTCCACACGCCTTCGTATCAATCACAGTTCACACGGCAGTCTTGATGTTAAACTTGACGGCGCAGATGACCACAGCAGAGCAGGACTGGATGTACCAACAGTGTCTCTTAGCAGGAGTGGTGTCAGAAGGTCGTAGAGGCGGGTTGCTTGTTTGCAGAACAGGTGAATCTCGTCTTCCATCATTGCTCACGCCATCTCAGGCGTTTCTTGATGTCACCAGGTTACTAGGCCGTAAACACCAACTGTGTATACCCTCGTACCGCCGACTTTAGGCCAAAGGAGACAATTTTGCGACCTTCTATTGGCGAGTCCCGGTACTCTGTAGGGAAACCGTGCCTTCCACCTGTGACCGCCTTACTTCCGCTTTCTTGTTACTTCAGATGACGTAATCATTAATCTTCCGGCGAAATTCTTGAGTACTGCTACGTGCTTTCCATTTCTTGACCTCTCCTCCAACACTGCTGGAATGGCTGCAGTCTTGATGACGCAGCAGGTGGGTAGTGGTGATCTCGAGACAGCTACCCCGGCGTTGACTCTTGGACAGTCACTCATCCCCAAAGTAACTGATGTATGAGTTACTGGGTCTGGTTGGGGAAGGGCTTTGTGTAACGTGCCTCCCCCTCGGTCTTTACAGACAAGGGTTCACGTGTGGCTGGAACAACTGGGTCGGTGTACCAATCAGACCTGGGAACAGACAGACACAACACAGCGGAAGCATAGATATACTCTGGGTTTGGTGGAGGTGGAACCCCAGAGCACGGTAAAAGTTGCTACCTGAGTCAAGTATAGACATAGTACACCTCATTGCCTTTACAGGAAAATCTAATGAATACTAAATTATACTAACCAAGGAAGTTACTTTACTGTACAGCGCGAGATCTCGTCACCATAGGGTGGCGAGACTGCACCTGACTACTAATGAGCGATGACAGAGGATCATCCTTATCTTCTGACTCGTCGGTGAAGCCATGAGTCAGCACTGCTGAGTCAGGAACTAGACCCGCTGAAGGCAGTTCTAATTCCTCTCTAGCATGATATTGTTTCAATTTATTTACATGAATTGTCCTTTCCACCTGGGCCTCGAACACTCCTTTTATAACAAGATTAACCGGCCCCGCCCTTTTAATTACTCTATATGGTCCTCGCCACCTCGGAGCTAGTTTCCTGCTCTGATTGGCGGGCGCAGCCTCATTCACTCTCAATACGAGGCTTCCTTCCTTCAACTCAAGAGGGCGCACTTTCTTGTCATAAAAAATGAGCATACCGAGTCCGTGCCTTCTTGGACGCTTCAGCTGCAATATTCCATGCATTTCTCATTTTTCCAAGGACCTCTGAAGGATAGTCCTCCCCGTATGCAACATTATGTCTGTTAAGCAGACCTGAGGGGAAATTGCATGAATTACCAGTAAACAATTGAAGTGGTTGGGTGTTAATTGATTGGTGGATGGCAGTATTCAAGGCGAACTGAACATAGGGTAGGTGTTCATCCCAGGTGTTTGCATCATGTTCAGCAAGGATTGCAAGCATATCCTTGCATATCCTTGCATATCCTTGCAAAGATTAGTTGGTCTTTCAGTTTGCGATAGGCCTCGTCATGTTCTGATTTCCACACAAACTTCGCATTTTTCTTTGTCAGATCAGTCAGGGGTGCTGAAATGCCAGCGAAACCTTCAATGTGACGACGAAAATATCCGGCCGCCCCCAAAAACCTACGCACGTCCTTTGCTGTCCTTGGAGTAGGCATGTCAGCAATGGCGCGGCACGAATCTGGGTCAGGTCGGATACCGTCTGGGCACACCTGGAACCCCAGAAATTTGAATTTCTGAGCCGCCAAGGTGCACTTCTGAACATTCAGCCTGAAACCTGCCTGATCTAACAACTTCAAAGTCTCAGTCAAGTCCTGTAGGTGTTCCTCAAACGTCCTGGAATATATCACAACATCATCCAGGTACGCTAAAGAATGCCTACCCAGTACCGGACTAAGGATAAAGTTGATGGCCCTCTGAAACGACGAAGGCGCTGTCTTCAAACCAAACGGCATCCTACGGAATTGATAAGTGTGCCTACCATCCGAGAATGCTGTTTTTTCCCTATCCTGTTCTGCCACCGGGATCGCCCAATACGCCGATTTTGCGTCAAGAGTTGAGAAATACTTAGCAGCACCAAATTGATCTATTATCTCCTGTATTCGGGGCAACGGATACACATCACCCTTAATTAGTTCGTTCACCTTCCGGTAGTCAACACAGAAACGATAACTACCGTCCGGTTTCCGAACTAGCACAACCGGAGAGAGCCACGGTGACGTACTAGGCTCTATCACGCCCTGTCTCAACATTTTCTGGCACTCCTCCCTGATAATGTTCTTTGCCTGTTCTGGCAACCTCCACTGTCTTGTGTACACAGGCAAATGGTCACCAGTTGGAATGGTGTGCTCGATCTTATCAAGGAGACCAATCTGGTCATCCTCTGTCGCAAACAATTTCGGGAATTTTCGTAAAACTCCTCTCAGTGCCTTCCTATCCGCCTGTGCAACATGTTGCAAATCAAGTGCTGAAATTAATTTTTCCACTTCCTCTACATTCTGTGCAACATTTCTCGTCTCGTATTGTACTTTGGATGGTGTTTTAGTGTTCAACATATTCAGTGCACTACATTGTGCAGTGACGGCTGGCGTCTCAGCTGACTCATGGTGAAAGATTTCTGTGTCCTCCACCATGGTTCCCTGAGATACCCTATCACCTGCCCTGAAGCGAAAAGTCTTATGTGAAAGATTGACAACTGGAATGAGTGCACCTTTATCGAGCACTACAACTAAGTGATGAGGAATTAATAAACTATCACATCTCCCAGCCACCTGAAGGGTGGTACCTGGTTGGATGTGACGTCCCACGGCTACTTTAATAAATTTAACAGAATGTGGTGGGCAACTCTGTTTGGTCAATGCATGCAATGCGCATGACCTCTTAACTGTGTCTGGAAGAGACTTAAAAATCAATTTTGGATAGTGCGCATTATATTTCAGCTTCCTCTTAATAGAAGCTACAACTGGGGGATGGTCGATCATCTCCACTGGGTAGGAAGTCTGTCCCAACTGCAACCTGCAGTTCCTAGCCCCTTTTTGAGCAGACAAGGAATAATCAAATCGCGATAGAAAATCAGTTCCCATTAAGATGTGACCAGGAAAATCAAGGTTCTCTACGATCGTACATGTGTGAGGCTGCAATTCCCCATCAATCTCAAAATTAACTGTACCTTGACCTACGATCTCAATCTTTTCCCCATTGACCGCTGTTAATGTCTTTGCGCAACGTTTAAGACGTGCATACTTAAAAGTGCTGAAGGCTGACTTTTTAATTACCGTTGCCTGGCTTCCTGTATCAACAAAAGCTGTCAATCTCACACCTTCCACTTTCACCTCAAAAGTAGGCCTACCATCACTAGGAGACTGCTTTCATGCTTTCGTAGGAGTGACTTCGCAATCCCTCTGTATATGCCCGCGCTTCCAGCAGGAGTAACACCTCCGCGGATCTCTGTTGGTACCCCGCGCAGGGTGGCTCGAACTTGCAGCTGTGGGCTGCTTCCCGCCTGGTGAACCCGCGCCACAGTTCCTCGGCTTGGCTCCCTCGCCTTTACTTAACGCCTCTACGTATGGCGACAACTGAGTGCCCGGCGTCTCCGTGCGCATCTGCCTGTCTAAGGCTGTGGCGGCCTGGGGTTGGGGTTGAGGTATGGTGTGGGTGGCCTGGGGTTGGGGTGTGGATGGAGGTTGGGGTTGAGGTATGGTGTGGGTGGCCTCGGGTTGGGGTGTGGATGGAGGTTGGGGTTGAGGAATGGTGTGGGTGACCTCAGGTTGGGGTGTGGATTGAGGTTGAGGTGGGTATGAGGTCGCCTGGGGTTGGAATGGGTATGGGGTGGCCTGGGGTTGGAATGGGTATGGGTATCGGTATGGGGTGGCCTGGGGTTGGAATGGGTATGGGTATGGGGTGGCCTGGGGTTGGAATGGGTATGGGTATGGGGTGGCCTGGGGTTGGAATGGGTATGGAGTGGCCTGGGGTTGGGGGAAGGGTTGGTATGGGAACTGAGGATGGGGTTGGTATGGGAATTGAGGATGGGGTTGGTATGGGAATTGAGGATGGGGTTGGTACGGGAATTGAGGATGGGGTTGGGGTTGTTGTAGTGGTGGATGAGGTGTACCTGAGCGGTCCCCAGTGGTGTCGGAAGAGGTGCTGTCCTCTACACTTCCACTTCCACTCCCACTGGTCCCTACTGACTGGTCACTGTCTGGGTTAAACATTTTCTGTGATTCCTGGTGTGCCATGTCTCTTCTAAACTACCCTATAGTACACCCTCGACCCGGACTCACTACAACCGTGATCTTACACAAATAATAATAAAAAAAAAATCGCAACTCTTTTCCAAGAAACAACTACTAAATCCCCAAAGTAGGAAATACACCGATTTATCGAGAGAATCGCTGAAGTGAATCCAATGAATGAGTGTCTGCCCCGCACTCGTGTCTGACCGTGAAATATCCCGCAGTTCTATTGCTGAAACCTAAGTCCTTTACGTTAAAAAAATTAAAGAATCTAATTTATATAAAACAATTTAAATGATACCGCAACTAACGCGCAGCACTCGTGATGGAGTAATAAAGAATATTTACTGTACTTGAATACTAAACGCACATGAAGTGAGCAGCGTGGCCCCTGATGACTGATGGAGCGGGACCAGCTGCGCTGAAAAAAAACTAAGTCCCGCGCTTTTTCGCTTAAACGCTGAAAAATCAAAATATTTGTTCTGAAGGAAAATAACTAGTTTTACGTTAATAAACCGCTCTAGCAATTAATATAGACACCCAGGACATATATTTGCTTACCAAAATTGACTTTTTATCAAAAAACTGTGTTTTTACTCAATTGCTGAACTCTGCCAATTTTTCTGACTCCGAGGGAAACAAATTTCTATCACCCCAAATATCACAAAACTCCTTTAATTCACAAAAATTTGGGTTTCTCGTTCCTAGATATAAATACGTTATTATTTACTACTGACGTTGTATGCAGAACAATACTGGCACTTCGGGCGGTTTCAACACTCACTAATTCGAATTTTCGTCAAAATCAGAGATTTTCACCTCAAATGGACTTTGACAAAATTACAACACGATTTTCTCGAAAAATAACTAAATTCGGCAAAAAATGTAATTATCACTGTTTAATGCTTTACGAACAGAATTACGTCCCTTGCGCGCACTAGAGAGTAATACTGACCCCAGAATATACACGAAACATGAAAATTAGAATTTCCGCCAAAAAGTCAGATTCTAGCCCAAGCTGGACTTAGAAAATTTTTCACCTACTTTTCTACTGAAAACAGAATTCTAAGTCTACAAACACAATTTTACCGTCTTACTGGTAAAAACTAGAAAATATCACTCGCATCGACTGGGGAATCCTAATGATACCCAGATCATACACGTGACCCACGAATACAAATTAATTACAGTTAACGACTTTCCGACATTGACTTAGCCGAAAACTTATCCCAAAATACTTAGAAATATTCCACGGACTCTATTAAACATTTACACGCAACTTACTATCCCTTAAACTCCTTCACTTACTATAGTGACCGACCAATAGCCCTAAGTCCAGAGGATTAACTACACTCTAGTAACAACGCCTCTGACTTAGACTAATACAACAGGGAATAGCAAAGTTTAATGTATGCACTTAGCCTAATATGCAAGAAAATGCTAAACACTTTGATAAAAAAAAAAAATTTTAACCGGGGATTGAATGTAAGGGAAAAAAATTAACCTCTAGAACAACGAAAATAAACGGAAATTACTTTATAAATTGAAGTATACTTAATTAAAAAATGCACTCGACTTAATCTTATAATTGTTCCTACCGGCTCGCCGTACCACACCTAGCCTAGGGGCCTGGACCATCTAGGTTCCAACAGAGCGACACGCAGCTTTCAGCAACAATTATGACTAGGGATGACTCAACCTCCACTAAGTGTGCGATCACTTAGTTGTTGAATCGCTGCTAGGTAGGTTACTAGTCCGTCCCTCGGAGGCCGCAACGCCCTTCACGGATTTCCGTTTTTCCTAGCGTTTTGGGTCGTCTAAAAACGCCCTCGGACTATCTACTGGCGTCCCACAGATATATCCGCCCCGACAGCCCACAAGGAACTGCTGTTGAGAGTATGGCGGCTCCCAACACCTCTGAATTAATTGCAATGGGTCGAGTATGGTACCCAGTCCAATCAACTCGGAGCGGTCTCCTTTTCAATAAATCTATTTTAACAGCCTAATCTTACTAACTAAACCTTAATCATATCAGCCCGCATGACCCAAGATTCGCCAATCCCCACTCAAACGCACTGTTGTGAGGCGCACTGCTAATCCTGGCCCGCGGCTGTCTCCTTAGCACCCGCGCATGTGTTCGAACGGCTAGACGCGTGAGCCTTTCAACAATTTTAAACAAAATTGTTGAAACCACCGCTGTGCACCATTGTAACACGGGGTAGGGTTCCCTCTCTACTTCTCTTTCCTTCCTTTCCCTCTACCCGTATTCTTACTTTTTATTCTCTACCAAGGGACTCCAAAACTTTTACCAAAGCCAACTCCACGCCACGTGGTCCTAAGACGATTGACCGACTTAGGATTCTACACCCAGTATGACGTGACCTAGGCTTTGAGCAAAACCCTAGAGTCGCCTCTACGCTGCCACCACCAGACCAGTAACACAACAATGATCGAGGTCTGGATCGATCACGCTAATTAATCAACCTTGGGGCTTGATCCCCACTATAACCGATGACCGTGGAAACTTAAGAGTGTGAAATTAATTACACAGGAATGATTCGATGTTAGAATCGATGTTAGAATCGGCGCCCAATCCAACTCTGCCTCGTGTGGACCACGTGACCAGGACAAGTATACACATAAAACACATGGAAATAATAAAAATGCAATTTATTACCTAATTAATTTATTAAAAGAAAAACTAAAACAAAATCTAAATATGTTCACTCCCTGTCACTTTAACACTCCCTACTTGACCTGAATGGCAATGAAGACTATTCTATAAATAACCATAGCAACTATACCTCTATGTTTTACCAGCTAAAGATGTTGGGCTGGTCTCGGGGAGAGGTAAGATGTTTGACCTCTCCCAGCTGCTCTCGTGTCCACACTGATCTATCCCTCGTCTGGTCTAGCCCAGACTAGAGCATTGTAACCTTCCGCCTCGCTTACCCCAGTTACTTAGCACGGTTTAAGTTATAACAATTAACCTCTGTTTGTACTGAATTGATCCAGACTGGTTGAATTATTTTACTGAAATTAAATTACACAAGCCTCTAACGGCAGAGCTGTTCCCGATCACAAAAATGGTTATTAAAACTTTGAGAAATAGTAGACCTGTCAACCCTGATGACCTATGACCGCCGGTCACTCCGCCTTACAAGTTAGATCTGATTCGTGACGTCACTGATGGTGACTTAAACTCAATAATTAGAATACTCTTGATATTGTACCCAGCACTATTATACAATACAATTTTAATACAAAATGAATAAAGGCTAATTTCTCTAAATTACTGAATACTATAGGATGATTCATTATACGCAGCTATGAACAAAGCGTCGGCTATTTCCACCGCGAATCCCCCTGGGGTCAGGTTCCCAGGTCACCATGCGGGCTCAGCTTCCCATTCTCTTTTGTCGATAAACCACTCTGGATAATTCTTACAACCAGCCTAGTTTGTTACAAAATTGCTTCCAATTAGTTGATTTGAATTATTATTAATATACTAGCAGTACCCGGGCACGCGTTGCTGTAGCTCAGCAGTGCATTTGTGTTGTTGAGCCACGGCAACCTTCCCTGTCCCCAAGTCCTCCCCAGCATTTCCCACTCCACCATCCCCTATTCCTTCCCACAATTCCCCACTCCCTTGTACCTTTGTCCTCCCCGCCATTCTCCATTCCCCCATTCCCTCGTCCCCCACTATCCCAAACTACCCTGTCCCCTCGTCCTTTCCCACCATTCCCCCGTCCCTTGTCCCCTCGTCCTCCCCACCACCTCTCACTTCCGTCCCCTCGTTATCCCCACAATTCCCACACTCCCTCGTCCGATGCTTTCCCAAATGGTCTGCTGTTCCTATCAGAAAATGGGGAACATAAAGTGTTCTGATGTTCTCATCACTGAAACATAAGACAAACAGTTAAAAAATTAAATGAAAATATGAAAAAATCTAAAAATAAACTATATTCACGAAATAAACTGTACGGTAAGCAACACTGCTCAATTCCAACGCAATTCACACAAAATTATTAAATCAAAATGAAAATAAATCAAAATCTATTAAAATTCAATTTATCAATGCAATCAGAAACATTCAAATGGAATTGTAACATATCTAGTATAGCATGTGTGTTGCTCCTACATGCAACAGATGGCGCTGTTTTTCATAAACGCATCTTTTTACCTGTTACAAGGGTAACATCTATATAGTAGGTATATAAAAAGATGCGCCTATTCGAATGCAACGTTGTGTTAAAATTTCAAAGGAATCGGTGAAGAACTTTTAGAGATTACAGCGTTTGTTGCTCTTACGTCCAACATATAGCACTGTTTCTCAAAAAAACATGTTTTTTCCTGTCACAGGTGAGGCATGTATATAATAGATATATAAAAAGACGCGACTATTCTAATGCAACGTTGAGTAAAAATTTCAAAGCAATCGGTAAAGAGGTTTCGAAGATTTCCCTCACATGAAAAAAAAGTTTATCAGAAAAAGCAGGTCTTTTTACTGTCATATACGTTACATCGATATAGTATATATAGAAAAAATGGCTCGGATGCGAATGGAATGCAGTGTGAAAATTTCGAAGCAATCTGTAAATCTGTAAATCTAAAATTTCGAAGCAATCTGTTAGCGATTTAGAACAAACGAACATTTCCATTTTTATTTATATAGACTAGCAGTACCCGGTCACGCATTGCTGTGGCTCAGCAACGCATGTGCATCCCAACCGAGAGTGCCGGCGGGCTGATGGTCAAATAGCCTCGGCTACCATCAGCTTTTGTCCGGTCGTTATGGTCGAGTGGATAAGGTGTCCTGTACACACCAGTTGCATTGTGATCCTGGCAGTATGGGTTCGAGACACTTCTAGGGTGTGAGTTTTCAGTTGCGTATAGTCCTGGGGACCATTTAGGCTTACCAACGTACCTGTGGATGAAACGAACGGGATGATAGCCGACAGAGTGTACCGTGATCAGGCCTGTACTCCTCTTGACATGCCAGAAAACAGTCTAAGGAAACTACTCCAAGCTTGTACTAAAGAGGCACCCTTCTTGAGCCCGGATGGACATATGTATAAGCAAGTAGATGGGAGCGCCATGGGTTCTCCCCTAGGTGTCCTGTTTGCAAACTTCTACACGGGTACCATCGAGCAAAAAGTCTTAGTCGACATGAACTTGAAACCGGCCATATACTGCAGGTATGTTGACGACATTTTTACACAGGTACCGGATGTCAGACATCTGCAGGAGCTGAAGGAGGCATTTGAGCAGAATTCTGTGCTGCGTTTCACTTACGAGATGGAGAAGGATGGGAAGCTGCCCTTTCTAGATGTAACAGTCATGGAAAGGAGCGGAGGTTTCCACACTGCAGTCTACACTAGGGAAACAAACATAGGAATGTGCCTGAATGCCAACAGTGACTGCCCGGACAGGTACAAGAGGAGTGTTGTTAACGCTTATATCGACCGTGCCCTCAGCCACAGCTCAGAATGGAAGCAAGTCGACGAAGAACTCTGTAGGGTAAGGCAGGTCCTAGTCAACAACGGCTTCCCCAATGGTTTCGTCGAACACATCATAAGAAGAAAAGTGAAACGCCATGCAACCTCCGAAGAGACAACTAACACAACACCTATACCCCCAATTAGACTATTTTACAGGAACTTCTTTTCCACAGCCTATAAAACGGAGGAAAGGGTCCGGAAAGATATTGTCAGTAAAAACGTTATCCCTACAGACTAAAATCAGAAGATACAACTGACGATTTACTAAAAAAACAGAAAAAAGGCCAGCCTACTCATGAGAAACTCTCCAGACACAAAGCAGAAGGCTTTAAAAGAGACCAACGTCGTCTATGCCTTCAAATGCCCTCTTGGGGACTGTAAGCCTCAAAAAAACCAGTATATAGGCAAGACAACATCTCTTTCCAGGCGTTTAACGATGCATAAGCAACAGGGCTCCATTAAGGAACATATAATCTCTTCCCACAAACAAACCATCACCAGAGAAATCCTAGCAAACAACACAGAAATCATCGATAGATACAGCGATAGCAGACGGCTTGACGTCTGCGAGGCACTACACATCAAGAAGTCAACACCAGCAATCAACAGCCAATTAATGCACAACTATATTCTATCCACTTCAAGACTCCGCTCTAATATAGAAGCATCAAGAAATATGGACCAATAGGCTTTCTACAATTACTTCCATTCAATACCCATTGTTTCGTGTTCTGTCTTGTGTTTGAATTTAATACCCATTCAATACCCATTGTTGAAAGTTTGTTTTCACCTCATCCACCTCACCCAAATGTAGATATAAAATCGAAGATGTGTAAGCTCTATTCAGTTTCAGTTGTGTGTTTGTAAACTAAAGTCTTTGAAAATGTAATAAGTTTTACGAAACGCGCTCAAGTGTCGCGTCAGACTAGAAATAAAAATGAATTTTGGAGAATTGATCTTTGAATTACCATCAACAGTGAAAAGAAACGTAAGAAAGATCGAGAAAATTCGTGTTAGAATTATTAATCTTACTTTTTCGGTCATATTTAATAATATATGTCTACAGGAAAGACTGCTACCAAAATAAATATATATATATATATATATATATATATATATATATATATATATATATATATATATATATATATATATATATATATATATATATATATATATATATATATATATATATATATATATATATATATATATAGTGGATTAAGGCGTCTTGTACATACCAGTTGCGTTGCTTCTGGGAGTATGGGTTCGAGTCACTTCTGGGGTGTGAGTTTTCAGTTGCATATTGTCCAGGGGACCATTCTGGCTTGTTCGCATTTGTGTTCCTCACGTGTGCCCCTAAGAATGAGGTGATTTGGTAAAATGCTATGCCCAAGATTACTATCCAAGTGCCGGCGGTGGGGTGGTTCAAATAGCCTCGGCTATCACCTCATTTTGTCCGGTCGTGATGGTCAAGTGGATTAAGGCGTCTTGTACATACCAGTTGCGTTGCTTCTGGGAGTATGGGTTCGAGTCACTTCTGGGGTGTGAGTTTTCAGTTGCATATTGTCCAGGGGACCATTCTGGCTTGTTCGCATATATATATATATATATATATATATATATATATATATATATATATATATATATATATATATATATATATATATATATATATATATATATATATATATAAGACCGAAAATGTAAGAATAATAATTGTAACACGAATTTTCTCAATATTTCTTATATTTCTTTTCTCTGTTGATGTTGATGTTGTTGTTCAAAGACCTTTGTTTACACACACACACAAGTATAACTTGCAAACAGAGTTTAAACAGCTTTGATTTTATACCTGTATTTGGGTGAGGTGATATGTTACAACAGTTTTGGATGAGGTGAAAACAAACTTTCAACACAAGACAGAACACGAAACTATGGGTATAATATTTTGTAAGTTAAAGGGAAGAATGGAAGTAACTGCAAAGGGCCTATTGGCCCATATTTCTTAATGCTTCTATATTGGTGCAGAGTCTTGAAGTGGGTAGAATATAGTTGTGCATTAATTGGCTGTTGATTGCTGGTGTCGACTTCTTAATGTGTAGTGCCTTGCAGATATCAAGCCGCCTGTTATCGCTGTATCTATCGATGATTTCCGTGTTTTTGGTTAAGACTTCTCTGGTGATGGTCTGGTTGTGGGAAGAGATTATATGTTCCATAATGGAGCCCTGTTGCTTATGCATCGTTAATCGCCTGGAAAGAGATGTTATTGTCTTGCCTATGTACTAAATTCTTTGAGGCTTACGGTCCCCAAGTGGGCATTTGAAGGCATAGACGACATTGGTCTCTTTTAAAGCGTTCTGCTTTGTGTCTGTAGAGTTTCTCATGAGTAGGTTGGCCGTTTTCTTGGTTTTATAGTAAATCGTCAATTGTATCTTCTGATTTTTGTCTGTAGGCATAACGTTTCTATTAACAACATCTTTCAGGACCCTTTCCTCCATTTTATGAGCTGTGGAAAAGAAGTTCCTGTAAAATAGTCTAATAGGGGGTACAGGTGTTGTGTTAGTTGTCTCTTCAGAGGTTGCATGGCTTTTCACTTTCCTTCTTATGATGTCTTCGATGAAACCATTGGAGAAGCCGTTATTGACTAGGACCTGCCTTACCCTACAGAGTTCTTCGTCGACTTGCTTCCATTCTGAGCTGTGGCTGAGAGCACGTTCGACGTATGCGTTAACAACACTCCTCTTGTACCTGTCAGGGCAGTTGCTGTTGGCATTTAGGCACATTCCTATGTTTGTTTCCTTAGTGTAGACTGCAGTGTGGAAACCTCCGCCCTTTTCCATGACTGTTACATCTAGAAAAGGCAGCTTCCCATCCTTTTCCGTCTCGTAAGTGAAACGCAGCACGGAACTCTGCTCAAATGCCTCCTTCAGCTTCTGCAGATGTCTGACATCAGGTACCTGTGTAAAAATGTCGTCAACATACCTGCAGTATATGGCCGGTTTCAAGTTCATGTCGACTAAGACTTTTTGCTCGATGGTACCCATGTAGAAGTTTGCAAACAGGACACCTAGGGGAGAACCCATGGCGACCCCATCTACTTGCTTATACATGTGCCCATCCGGGCTCAAGAAGGGTGCCTCTTTAGTACAAGCTTGGAGTAGTTTCCTCAGAATACTTTCTGGCATGTCAAGAGGAGTACAGGCTGGATCACGATACACTCTGTCGGCTATCATTCCGATTGTCTCGTCCACAGGTATGTTGGTAAACAGCGATTCTACGTCCAACGAGGCTCTTATCCCTGTGGCCCGTGTGCCCCGCAGTAAGTCCACAAATTCCTTTGGAGACTTCAGGCTGAAGGCGCAAGGAACATAAGGAGCCAGCAGCAAGGAATCAAGCCTTCACGATAAAATATCGCCAGGATCTGATTCGTGATCAGATATACAAGGCAGAGAATGAAATCAAAGACAACAAAACGCAACTACTTCATGCTACAAACGAGTGGAGAAATAGCAACATCGACCATAGTATCCGTACCCGCATTGAACAACACCTCGACATCCTCACAGACCAACATCACCTCAGCACTGAAACAAGGATTATCAAGAAACTAACAACATTATATGGAGGACCTATGGCAATTCCACGACCAAGAGATGGCTTCCTGAACCTTGCAGGAATTAACCTCACTGAGGACCAAGTCACTCTCCTAAATCTGGGCATAAACTGTCATGTTATGTCCAGACCGAGTGAAATGGCCCGGAAAGTAGAGTTGGAAATTCTGTTGGACGACATATTCGACCTCGAGACACAAAAGAAGGTCACTACCAAAGATACCTTACAAGCAGAACTTATTGCAGAAGGAGGAAAGAATCGAGGCAACTACAGAAGCACCATACTGTCCCCCGAGCTCAAAGCGGCAGCTAAAAGCCTTCGTGAGAACAAGGAGATAGTTGTCAGGAGAGGTGACAAGTCGCCAATATATGTCATTCTTAAAAAAGACGAATATCTGGCGAAAATGAACATCATACTCTCTGACCAAACTAAGTTCCAAAGGGTAACGGAGGACACTACAGCCGAATTAAAAGCAAAGGTCAACAAACTGATCGAAACTGTAAACGCCAAGAAATCCGGACTCCACCTGCCAAAGATCATTGGGGAATATAAACCTGGATATGCGTTTGGAAATGTCAAGACGCACAAGCCTGGAAACCCACTTCGGCCAATCATTAGCCAGATACCCACACACACGTACAGACTGGCAAAGCGACTCAACGGCCTGCTGACTCCTTATGTTCCTTGCGCCTTCAGCCTGAAGTCTCCAAAGGAATTTGTGGACTTACTGCGGGGCACACGGGCCACAGGGATAAGAGCCTCGTTGGACGTAGAATCGCTGTTTACCAACGTACCTGTGGACGAGACAATCGGAATGATAGCCGACAGAGTGTATCGTGATCCAGCCTGTACTCCTCTTGACATGCCAGAAAGTATTCTGAGGAAACTACTCCAAGCTTGTACTAAAGAGGCACCCTTCTTGAGCCCGGATGGGCACATGTATAAGCAAGTAGATGGGGTCGCCATGGGTTCTCCCCTAGGTGTCCTGTTTGCAAACTTCTACATGGGTACCATCGAGCAAAAAGTCTTAGTCGACATGAACTTGAAACCGGCCATATACTGCAGGTATGTTGACGACATTTTTACACAGGTACCTGATGTCAGACATCTGCAGAAGCTGAAGGAGGCATTTGAGCAGAGTTCCGTGCTGCGTTTCACTTACGAGACGGAAAAGGATGGGAAGCTGCCTTTTCTAGATGTAACAGTCATGGAAAAGGGTGGAGGTTTCCACACTGCAGTCTACACTAAGAAAACAAACATAGGAATGTGCCTAAATGCCAACAGCGACTGCCCTGACAGGTACAAGAGGAGTGTTGTTAACGCATACGTCGACCGTGCTCTCAGCCACAGCTCAGAATGGAAGCAAGTCGACGAAGAACTCTGTAGGGTAAGGCAGGTCCTAGTCAATAACGGCTTCTCCAATGGTTTCATCGAAGACATCATAAGAAGGAAAGTGAAAAGCCATGCAACCTCTGAAGAGACAACTAACACAACACCTATACCCCCTATTAGACTATTTTACAGGAACTTCTTTTCCACAGCTCATAAAACGGAGGAAAGGGTCCTGAAAGATATTGTTAATAGAAACGTTATCCCTACAGACAAAAATCAGAGGATACAACTGACGATTTACTATAAAACCAGAAAAACGGCCAGCCTACTCATGAGAAACTCTCCAGACACAAAACAGAACGCTTTAAAAGAGACTAATGTCGTCTATGCCTTCAAATGCCCACTTGGGGACTGTAAGCTCCAAAAAACCCAGTATATAGGCAAGACAACAACATCTCTTTCTAGGCGTTTAACGATGCATAAGCAACAGGGCTCCATTAAGGAACATATAATCTCTTCCCATAACCAAACCATCGCCAGAGAAATCCTAGTAAACAACACAGAAATCATCGATAGATACAGCGATAGCAGGCGGCTTGACGTTTGCGAGGCACTACACATCAAGAAGTCAACACCAGCAATCAACAGCCAATTATTGCACAACTATATTCTACCCACCTCAAGACTCCGCTCCAATATAGAAGCATCAAGAAATATGGACCAATAGGCTTTCTACAAACACTTCTATTCAATACCCATTGCTTCTGTTCTGTCTTGTGTTGATACTTTTAATACCCTATTAATATCCCCTCCTGTTCTGTCTTGTGTTAATGCCACATCACCCTTCCCACCTCACTCAAATGTAGATATAAAATCAGAGATACGTTCTAATCAGTTGTGTATTTGTGAAGTCTTTGAAAATGTAATAAGTTTTACGAAACGCGCCCGTGTCGCGTCAGACTAGAAATAAAAATGAATTTTGGAGAAGTGATTTTTTATTTACCTCCAACAGTGAAGCGTAATGTACGAAAGATTGAGAAAATTCGTGTTAGAATTATTAATCTTACTTTTTCGGTCATATTTAATAATATATGTCTACAGGAAAGACTGCTACCAAAATATACTAATATATATATGTATATATATAATAGCATATTTTGGTAGCATATATATTGCTGGAAGTTGCCAGTTGCTGGAAGGCTTCTGTGCTGGCTAGGGTTCGAGTCTCCTGGTGGGAAAGTGTTCTAAAGTTGTATATATATATATATATACATATATATATATATATGTCGTACCTAGTAGCCAGAACGCACTTCTCAGCCTACTATGCAAGGCCCGATTTGCCTAATAAACCAAGTTTTCATGAATTAATTGTTTTTTGACTACCTAACCTACCTAACCTAACCTAACCTAACTTTTTCGGCTACCTAACCTAACCTAACCTATAAAGATAGGTTAGGTTACATACCTAACCTAACCTATAAAGATAGGTTAGGTTAGGTTAGGTAGGGTTGGTTAGGTTCGGTCATATATCTACGTTAATTTTAACTACAATAAAAAAAAATTTGACCTCATACATATTGAAATGGGTAGCTTTATCATTTCATAAGAAAAAAAATAGAGAAAATATATTAATTCAGGAAAATTTGGCTTATTAGGCAAATCGGACCTTGAATAGTAGGCTGAGAAGTGCGTTCTAGTAGCCAGAACGCACTTCTCAGCCTACTGTGCAAGGCCCGATTTGCCTAATAAGATAAGTTTTCCTGAATTAATGTATTTTCTCTAATTTTTTTCTTATAAAATGATAAAGCTACCAATTTCATTAGGTATGAGGTCAATTTTTTTTTTATTGGAGTTAAAATTAACGTAGATATATGACCGAACCTAACCAACCCTACCTAACCTAACCTAACCTATCTTTATAGGTTAGGTTAGGTATGTAACCTAACCTATCTTTATAGGTTAGGTTAGGTTAGGTAGCCGAAAAAGTTAGGTTAGGTTAGGTTAGGTAGGTTAGGTAGTCAAAAAACAATTAATTCATGAAAACTTGGTTTATAAGGCAAATCGGGCCTTGCATAGTAGGCTGAGAAGTGCGTTCTGGCTACTAGGTACGAAATATATATATATATATATATATATATATATATATATATATATATATATATATATATATATATATATATATATATATATGTCGTACCTAGTAGCCAGAACGCACTTCTCAGCCTACTATGCAAGGCCCAATTTGCCGAATAAGCCTAGTTTTCATGAATTAATGTTTTTTCGACTACCTAACCTACCTAACCTAACCTAACCTAACTTTTTTGGCTACCTAACCCAACCTAACCTATAAAGAAAGGTTAGGTTAGGTTAGGTAGGGTTGGTTAGGTTCGGTCATATATCTACGTTAATTTTAACTACAATAAAAAAAATTGACATCATACATAATGAAATGGGTAGCTTTATCATTTCATAAGAAAAAAATTAGAGAAAATATATTAATTCAGGAAAACTTGGGTTATTAGGCAAATCGGGCCTTGCATAGTAGGCTGAGAAGTGCGTTCTGGCTACTAGGTACGACATATATATATATATATATATATTAGTATATTTTGGTAGCAGTCTTTCCTGTAGACATATTTTATTAAATATGACCGAAAAAGTAAGATTAATAATTCTAACACGAATTTTCTCAATCTTTCGTACATTATGCTTCACTGTTGGAGGTAAATCAAAAATCACTTCTCCAAAATTCATTTTTATTTCTAGTCTGACGCGACACGGGCGCGTTTCGTAAAACTTATTACATTTTCAAAGACTTCACAAATACACAACTGATTAGAACTTGCATTTCCCTGATTTTATATCTACTTTTGAGTGAGGTGGGAAGGGTGATGTGGCATTACATTTGAGTGAGGTGGGAAGGATGATGTGGCATTAGAGGATATTAATAGGGTATTAAAAGTATCAACACAAGACAGAACACGAAACAATGGATATTGAATAGAAGTGTTTGTAGAAAGCCTATTGGTCCATATTTCTTGATGCTTCTATATTGGAGCGGAGTCTTGAGGTGGGTAGAATATAGTTGTGCAATAATTGGCTGTTGATTGCTGGTGTTGACTTCTTGATGTGTAGTGCCTCGCAAACGTCAAGCCGCCTGCTATCGCTGTATCTATCGATGATTTCTGTGTTGTTTACTAGGATTTCTCTGGCGATGGTTTGGTTATGGGAAGAGATTATATGTTCCTTAATGGAGCCCTGTTGTTTATGCATCGTTAAACGCCTAGAAAGAGATGTTGTTGTCTTGCCTATATACTGGGTTTTTTGGAGCTTACAGTCCCCAAGTGGGCATTTGAAGGCATAGACGACGTTAGTCTCTTTTAAAGCGTTCTGTTTCGTGTCTGGAGAGTTTCTCATGAGTAGGCTGGCCGTTTTTCTGGTTTTATAGTAAATCGTCAGTTGTATCCTCTGATTTTTGTCTGTAGGGATAACGTTTCTATTAACAATATCTTTCAGGACCCTTTCCTCTGTTTTATGAGCTGTGGAAAAGAAGTTCCTGTAAAATAGTCTAATAGGGGGTATAGGTGTTGTGTTAGTTGTCTCTTCAGAGGTTGCATGGCTTTTCACTTTCCTTCTTATGATGTCTTCGATGAAACCATTGGAGAAGCCGTTATTGACTAGAACCTGCCTTACCCTACAGAGTTCTTCGTCGACTTGCTTCCACTCTGAGCTGTGGCTGAGAGCACGGTCGACGTATGCGTTAACAACACTCCTCTTGTACCTGTCAGGGCAGTCGCTGTTGGCATTTAGGCACATTCCTATGTTTGTTTCCTTTGTGTAGACTGCAGTGTGGAAACCTCCGCCCTTTTCCATGACTGTTACATCTAGAAAAGGCAGCTTCCCATCCTTTTCCGTCTCGTAAGTGAATCGCAGCACGGAACTCTGCTCAAATGCCTCCTTCAGCTCCTGCAGATGTCTGACATCAGGTACCTGTGTAAAAATGTCGTCAACATACCTGCAGTATATGGCCGGTTTCAATGGTTTCTCAATGGTTGAAACCATTGGCTTCTCCAATGGTTTCATCGAAGACATCATAAGAAGGAAAGTGAAAAGCCATGCAATCTCTGAAGAGACAACTAACACAACACCTATACCCCCTATTAGACTATTTTACAGGAACTTCTTTTCCACAGCTCATAAAACAGAGGAAAGGGTCCTGAAAGATATTGTTAATAGAAACGTTATCCCTACAGACAAAAATCAGAGGATACAACTGACGATTTACTATAAAACCAGAAAAACGGCCAGCCTACTCATGAGAAACTCTCCAGACACGAAACAGAACGCTTTAAAAGAGACTAACGTCGTCTATGCCTTCAAATGCCCACTTGGGGACTGTAAGCTCCAAAAAACCCAGTATATAGGCAAGACAACAACATCTCTTTCTAGGCGTTTAACGATGCATAAACAACAGGGCTCCATTAAGGAACATATAATCTCTTCCCATAACCAAACCATCGCCAGAGAAATCCTAGTAAACAACACAGAAATCATCGATAGATACAGCGATAGCAGGCGGCTTGACGTTTGCGAGGCACTACACATCAAGAAGTCAACACCAGCAATCAACAGCCAATTATTGCACAACTATATTCTACCCACCTCAAGACTCCGCTCCAATATAGAAGCATCAAGAAATATGGACCAATAGGCTTTCTACAAACACTTCTATTCAATATCCATTGTTTCGTGTTCTGTCTTGTGTTGATACTTTTAATACCCTATTAATATCCTCTAATGCCACATCATCCTTCCCAACTCACTCAAATGTAATGCCACATCACCCTTCCCACCTCACTCAAAAGTAGATATAAAATCAGGGAAATGCAAGTTCTAATCAGTTGTGTATTTGTGAAGTCTTTGAAAATGTAATAAGTTTTACGAAACGCGCCCGTGTCGCGTCAGACTAGAAATAAAAATGAATTTTGGAGAAGTGATTTTTGATTTACCTCCAACAGTGAAGCATAATGTACGAAAGATTGAGAAAATTCGTGTTAGAATTATTAATCTTACTTTTTCGGTCATATTTAATAAAATATATATATATATATATATATATATATATATATATATATATATATATATATATATATATATATATATATATATATATATATATATATATATATATATATATATATATATATATATATAAAAAGTGGAAAAAGTAGCTGATGCCATGCTCAGCGTCACAACATCATACAAGGAGAAAGCCCGCCTCAGAGCAGTGCGTGCCCCCCATGCAGGAGACTTCCTCCTGGCAGTACCCATGTCAGCAATGGGCACGCGCCTAGATCCAGAATCCCTTCGTGTAGCAGTAGCCCTCCGCCTTGGTGCCCCAATTCACACTGAATACAAGTGTATTTGCAACAGGGTGGAAGCAGACCAATACGGACTGCATGGGTTGCATTGCGGAAGCACAAAGGGCTGGCATGCAAGACACAACGAGGTCAATGACATCATCAAGAGAAGCCTCGTCTCAGCTGGGTGCCCAGCGGAGAGAGAACCTCGCATCCTAGGGGTCCAAAACCCGGATTTCCCCGCACTTCGCCCTGATGGCATCACCATATACCCATGGAAGGAGGGTAGACAGTTGGTGTGGGACTACACATGTGTATCCACCCTGGCTGACACCTATGTACACTTCGGAGCTGATCAAACAGGTGGGGCGGCCAACCACAGGGAAACAGCAAAATCACTCAAGTACAGGCGATTGGAAGGTCAATACCTCTTTGTTCCCATAGCGTCTGAGACGCATGGCCCCTGGGGCAAGAGTGCCTTGGGATTTCTCAAGGAATTGGGTTCCAGGCTCATTGACGTCACCAGAGACCCAAGGGCTTCCAGTTTTTTATTTCAGCGTCTCAGTGTGGCGATCCAGAGGGGAAATGCTTGCTGCGTCCTCGGTTCCTGTCCAGAAGCGGAGGAGCTTCAAGAGATCCATAACCTTTAGGCATTTGTCTTGTATGTTTTGTAACCTTTAAATACACAATAAAGGAAAAAAAAAAGGGAAGGGGGTGGTAGGAGAAAAGCACACAGAAACTGTATTGGAGGGGACCTACATTCCCTCCAATGCGTTATGTGTGGTTTCCTCCGAGGCTATGGGTCCCCCTTCTTCCAGCCAGAGGTGGTACTCCCTTCCCTATATATATATATATATATATATATATATATATATATATATATATATATATATATATATATATATATATATATATATATATATATATATCTATATATATATATATGTCGTACCTAGTAGCCAGAACGCACTTCTATGCCTACTATGCAAGGCCCGATTTGCATAATAAGCTAAGTTTTCATGAATTAATTGTTTTTCGACCACCTAACCTACCTAACCTAACCTACCCTAACTTTTTCGGCTACCTAACCTAACCTAACCTATAAAGGTAGGTTAGGTTAGGTTAGGTAGGGTTGGTTAGGTTCGGTCATATATCTACGTTAATTTTAACTACAATAAAAAAAAATTGACCTCATACGTAATGAAATGGGTAGCTTTATCATTTCATAAGAAAAAAAATTAGAGAAAATATATTAATTCAGGAAAACTTGGCTTAATAGGCAAATCGGGCCTTGCATAGTAGGCCGAGAAGTGCGTTCTGGCTACTAGGTACGACATATATATATATATATATATATATATATATATATATATATATATATATATATATATATATATATATATATATATATATATATATATATATATATATATATATATATATGTCCCCCAAACAAGATTCTCAAAGGAATTTATAGGGTAGACAAAGACAGTTTATTTAACGCAAGGGGCACAGGCACTAGAGGACATAGGTGGAAATTGAGTGCCCAAATGAGCCATAACGACATTAAAAATACTTTTATGGTACACTTTTATGGTACACTTTTATGGTACTCTTTTCACCATGTCGTAGCTCAGTCGATTAAGGCAGCGTCTGGGATACTCTTGGACGCAGGTTCGAATCCTCGTCACGGCCCTTGTGGATTTGTTCATTAGACTTTTATGGTGTCAGAGTAGTTAATAAATGGAATGCATTAGAAAGTGATGTGGTGGAGGCAAACTCCATACACGTTTCAATTGTAGATATAGTACAGACCAATAGGCTCAGAAACCTGTACACCTGTTGATTGACGGTTGAGAGGCGGGACCAAAGAGCCGAAGCTGAACACCGCAAGCACAACTAGGTGAGTACACAAACACGCACACAATGCTGTGAGCGCGGCTGAGGGCACAGTGCTTGGAAGTCGTAATCCTAAGAACCCGGGATCGATTCCCGGCAAAATCAGAAACAAATTGGTTGACTTGTTTTACCCCCTGATGCTCATGTTCACTTAACAGTAAATAGATTCCTGGGAGTTACACAGCTGCTACGGGCTGCTTCCTTGGAATGTACTCAACTAGCTGTTCTTACAGGGGTTAAGCTTTGGATCTTTGGTCATGTGTGTGTGTGTGTTTGTGTCATGTAGTCATGTGGATGTGTGTGTGTTTGTGTGTTAGAGAGAAATATATGAAGCAGCCAAATATAGGAAAAATAAATTAGTTAGAAAGGCAGGGTCCAAGAGCTAATAGCTCGATTCAGCAGATACAAATAGTAAATACACGCACGCGCCCGCGCAAATACCACACTCGCGCATCCTAAACACGTTCTGCACACACATGTTCGCACATAAGTTGGTCAAATACACGAGAGTGCAAAATTTCTTATATCTGTATTTTCCTCAGGTTTTATGCGCACCACAACAAATAGTATTATGGAAAACTCTCTTGTAGTGTCTCAGACCATCACCAATGATGGACATGTAACGTATATTATCTCAAGAAGATCAGTTTAACTCAGTCACACAACAAAGTGGTCAAGTTCTGACGGTGCTTCCGACCTTCACATGTTTACTGTAACCTGAGTTATGATGGTAGTGGGACGTGGGGGAGGAGGGCAGGACTTGGTCAGATGAATAGTAGAGGAGAGGGAGGACGTAAGCAATGGAGGAAGAAATAGGAGGCCGGAAGGAAAGGAGGAAGAGACAGGAGGCCGGAAGGAATGGAGGAAGAGAGAGATGATTGAATTTGAAACTCCTATTGATTCTATGAATCATGTCTAAAAATAAGGAGTTTCAAATTCAATGTGTATAGGAAACCTACCAATGTGTGCTCGTATGTTCATTTTTACTCAAATCATCATGTTCAGGTCAAGCGGGCAGTTTTTCTAGTATGTTTCTCAGAGCCCTGAGAGTTTGCAGTCCGGAATTTTTTGATGAAGAAATAACAAATATATTTGAAATTGGGAAGTAGTTAAAATACCCAAAATCGGTCTTGGATCTTGCGTTTGGTCAAGCAAAAAGGACGTTCTACAAAGAGACTACTAAGTCTAAACCAGAACTGAGAAATTCGTTGGTATTACCATATTCTGATGGTCTAGTAAATCTTGCCCCAGCCCGGAAAAACTATAATATTAGCCTAGTATTCAAAAATGATAATACAGTTAAGTCCATGTTAATTAAGAACTCGCCCTCGTCTGTAGCAGGTTGTGTGTACTTAATCCCTTGTAATGAGTGTGCATGTGTTTACATCGGCCAGACTGGTAAATCTCTTTCCTCGCGTTTAAAACAGCATTCATATGCTATTCGTACAACCCAGCACTCCAGTGCATTGTATTTACATTCCAGTTTATGGGATCATTCTATCGACTTCACAGGGGCAAAATGTATTGTTAAAAGTAAGGGTTTCGTTGAACGAAACGTGACTCCGTTTGCTCTGATCAAAAATTGTAACAACAGCATTAATGTGAGTCCCGGTATGTACAAGTTGGATCCCTATTTAAGCCTCAATATAGCACGTCAAAAGATATAGCATCCATTAAACCCGTAAGGAACTTGGGGATATTAATTGGAGCTGCCTCGTATGGGCCAATTGGCCTTCTGCATTAACCTTCTTTTTTATATTTCCTTTCCTTCACCTATTCTTGGTGGTCAAGTGATCTGCCCTAGCGGGTATAAAGGTCAGATCAGCAATGTTTTGAGTCTTCATTCTACTTTGCTCTGATGAAGGTGAATTAGCCGAAAACGCGTTAAGCATTTTCTATTTTTCACATGTGGTTGTTTTTGCAAGCTTGAATCAGAGTTGTTATGATAATTGCTGGATCACAGCAATTATCTATATATATATATATATATATATATATATATATATATATATATATATATATATATATATATATATATATATATATATATATATATATATATATATATATATATATATATTGTTAAATATGACCGAAAAAGTAAGATTAATAATTCTAACACGAATTTTCTCAATCTTTCGTACATTTCTTTTCCCTGTTGGAGGTAAATCAAAAATTAATTCTCCAAAAATCATTTTTATTTCTAGTCTGACGCGACACGAGCGCGTTTCCGATTTTATATCTACATAAAATATCTACATTGGCTTCTCCAATGGTTTCGTCGAAGACATCATAAGAAGGAAAGTGTAAAGCCATGCAACCTCTGAAGATACAACTAACACAACACCTATACCCCCTATTAGACTATTTTACAGGAACTTCTTTTCCACAGCTCATAAAACGGAGGAAAGGGTCCTGAAAGATATTGTTAATAGAAACGTTATCCCTACAGACAAAAATCAGAGGATACAACTGACGATTTACTATAAAACCAGAAAAACGGCCAGCCTACTCATGAGAAACTCTCCAGACACAAAACAGAACGCTTTAAAAGAGACTAACGTCGTCTATGCTTCAAATGCCCTCTTGGGGACTGTAAGCTCCAAAAAACCCAGTATATAGGCAAGACAACAACATCTCTTTCTAGGCGTTTAACGATGCATAAGCAACATTAAGTTCCATTAAGGAACATATAATCTCTTCCCACAACCAAACCATCGCCAGAGAAATCCTAGTAAACAACACAGAAATCATCGATAGATACAGCGATAGCAGGCGGCTTGACGTTTGCGAGGCACTACACATCAAGAAGTCAACACCAGCAATCAACAGCCAATTATTGCACAACTATATTCTACCCACCTCAAGACTCCGCTCCAATATAGAAGCATCAAGAAATATGGACCAATAGGCTTTCTACAAACACTTCTATTCAATATCCATTGTTTCGTGTTCTGTCTTGTGTTGATGAAATTAATACCCTATTAATACCACCTTTTGTTCTGTCTTGTGTTGATGAAATTAATACCCAATTAATGCCACATCTTGTTCTGTCTTGTGTTAATGCCACATCACCCCTTCCACATCACTCAAATGTAGATATAAAATCGGAGATGCGTAAGTTCTATTCAGTTGTGTATTTGTGAACTAAAGTCTTTGAAAATGTAATAAGTTTTACGAAACGCGCTCGTGTCGCGTCAGACTAGAAATAAAAATGAATTTTGGAGAATTGATTTTTGATTTACCTCCAACAGTGAAAAGAAATGTACGAAAGATTGAGAAAATTCGTGTTAGAATTATTAATCTTACTTTTTCGGTCATATTTAACAATACATGTCTACAGGAAAGACTCCTACCAAAATATACTAATATATATATATATATATATATATATATATATATATATATATATATATATATATATATATATATATATATATATAAATATATATATGTCGTACCTACTAGCCAGAACGCACTTCTCAGCCTACTATGCAAGGCCCGATTTGCCTAATAAGCCAAGTTTTCAAGAATTAATGTTTTTCCCACTACCTAACCTACCTAACCTTACCTAACCTTATCTTTTTCGGCTACCTAACCTCTATCTCTCTACTTTCGGCTACCTCGGTTAGGTTAGGTAGGGTTGGTTAGGTTCGCTCATATATCTACGTTAATTTTAACTCCAATAAAAAAAATTGACCTCATACATAATGAAATGGGTAGCTTTATCATTTCATAAGAAAAAAATTAGAGAAAATATATTAATTCAGGAAAACTTGGCTTATTAGGCAAATCGGGCCTTGCATAGTAGGTTGAGAAGTGCATTCTGGCTACTGGATACAACATATATATATATATATATATATATATATATATATATATATATATATATATATATATATATATATATATATATATATATATATATATGTCGTACCTAGTAGCCAGAACTCACTTTTCAGCCTACAATGCAAGGCCCGATTTGCCTAATAAGCCAAGTTTTCATGAATTAATATTTTTTCTCTAATTTTTTTCTTATGAAATGATAAAGCAACCCATTTCATTATGTAAAAGGTCAATTTTTTTTTATTGGAGTTAAAATTAACGTAGATATATGACAGAACCTAACCAACCCTACCTAACCTAACCTAACCTATCTCTATAGGTTAGGTTAGGTTAGGTAGCCGAAAAAGTTAGGTTAGGTTAGGTTAGGTAGGTTAGGTAGTCGAAAAGCAATTAATTCATGAAAACTTGGCTTATTAGGCAAATCGGGCCTTGCATAGTAGGCTCAGAAGTGAGTTCTGGCTACTAGGTACGACATATATATATATATATATATATATATATATATATATATATATATATATATATATATATATATATATATATATATATATATATATATATATATATATATATATATATATATATATATATATATATATATATATATATGTCGTACCTAATAGCCAGAACGCACTTCTGAGCCTACTATGCAAGGCCCGATTTGCCTAATGAGCCAAGTTTTCCTGAATTAATATATTTTTTCTAATTTTTTTCTTATGAAATGATAAAGCTACCCATTTTCATTATGTATGAGGTCAATTTTTTTTATTGGAGTTAAAATTAATGTAGATATATGATCGAACCTAACCAACCCTACCTAACCTAACCTAACCTATCTCTATCGGTTAGGTTAGGTTAGGTAGCAGAAAAAGTTAGGTTAGGTTAGGTTAGGAAGGTTAGGTAGTCGAAAAAACATAAATTCATGAAAACTTGGCTTATTAGGCAAATTGGGCCATGCATAGTTGGCTGAGAAGTGCGTTCTGGCTATTAGGTACGACATATATATATATATATATATATATATATATATATATATATATATATATATATATATATATATATATATATATATATATATATATATATATATGTCGTACCTAGTAGCCAGAACGCACTTCTCAGCCTACTTTGCAAGGCCCAATTTGCCTAATAGGCCAAGTTTTCATGAATTAATTGTTTTTGGCCTACCTAACCTACCTAACCTAACCTAACCTAACTTTTTTGGCTACCTAACCAAACCTAACCAATAAAGATAGGTTAGGTTGGGTTAGGTAGGGTTGGTTAGGTTCGGTCATATATCTACGTTAATTTTAACTCAAATAAAAATAAATTTACATCATTTATAATGAAATGGGTAGCTTTATCATTTCATAAGAAAAAAATTGAGAAAATATATTAATTCAGGAAAACTTGGCTTATTAGGCAAATCGGGCCTTGCATAGTAGGCTAAGAAGAGCCTTCTGGCTCTTAGGTACGACATATATATATATATGTGTATATATATATATATATATATATATATATATATATATATATATATATATATATATATATATATATATATATATATATATATATATATATATATATATATATATATATATATGTCGTACCTAATAGCCAGAACGCACTTCTCAGCCTACTATTCAAGGCCCGATTTGCCTAATAAGCCAAGTTTTCATGAATTAATGTTTTTTCGTCTACCTAACCTACCTAACCTAACCTAACCTAGCATTTTTTGGCTACCTAACCTAACCTTACCTATAAATATAGGTTAGGTTAGGTTAGGTAGGGTTGGTTAGGTTCGGTCATATATCTACGTTAATTTTAACTCCAATAAAAAAAAATTGACCTCATACATAGAGAAAAGGGTTGCTTTATCATTTCATAAGAAAAAAATTATAGTAAATATATTAATTCAGGAAAACTTGGCTTATTAGGCAAATCGGGCCTTGAATAGTAGGCTGAGAAGTGAGTTCTGGCCACTAGGTACGACATACATATATATATATATATATATATATATATATATATATATATATATATATATATATATATATATATATATATATATATATATATATATATATATATATATATATATACATATATATATATATATATATATATATATATATATATATATATATATATATATATTATTAAATATGACCGAAAAAGTAAGATTAATAATTCTAACACGAATTTTCTCAATCTTTCGTACATTACGCTTCACTGTTGGAGGTAAATAAAAAATCACTTCTCCAAAATTCATTTTTATTTCTAGTCTGACGCGACACGGGCGCGTTTCGTAAAACTTATTACATTTTCAAAGACTTCACAAATACACAACTGATTAGAACGTATCTCTGATTTTATATCTACATTTGAGTGAGGTGGGAAGGGTGATGTGGCATTAACACAAGACAGAACAGGAGGGGATATTAATAGGGTATTAAAAGTATCAACACAAGACAGAACAGAAACAATGGGTATTGAATAGAAGTGTTTGTAGAAAGCCTATTGGTCCATATTTCTTGATGCTTCTATATTGGAGCGGAGTCTTGAGGTGGGTAGAATATAGTTGTGCAATAATTGGCTGTTGATTGCTGGTGTTGACTTCTTGATGTGTAGTGCCTCGCAAACGTCAAGCTGCCTGCTATCGCTGTATCTATCGATGATTTCTGTGTTGTTTACTAGGATTTCTCTGGCGATGGTTTGGTTATGGGAAGAGATTATATGTTCCTTAATGGAGCCCTGTTGCTTATGCATCGTTAAACGCCTAGAAAGAGATGTTGTTGTCTTGCCTATATACTGTTTTTTTTGGAGCTTACAGTCCCCAAGTGGGCATTTGGAGGCATAGACGACATTAGTCTCTTTTAAAGCGTTCTGTTTTGTGTCTCTAGAGTTTGTCATGAGTAGGCTGGCCGTTTTTCTGGTTTTATAGT